>NW_024434105.1:0-40106 GCF_017639785.1 Mesocricetus auratus | reverse complement strand
ATGATTAATATGTAGCGATAAACACACACTGTGATAAATATTTAGAGATAATCAAACACTCAATGATTAATATTTAGAGATACACACACTATATGATTAATATTTATAGATAAATACACTCTATTAATATTTGGAGATAAACATACAGTCTATGATTTATATTTATAGATTAACACACACAATATGTTTAATAGTTAGAGATAAAAACACACTCTGTGATTAATATTTAGTAAAAAACACACACTCTGTGATTAATATTTAGAGGTAACCACCCAAACTATTATTAATATTTATAGATGAACACACACTCAATGATAACTATTTAGAGATAAATACTCACTCTATGATTAATATGTAGTATAGACATAACGTATGATTAATACTTTGAGATAAACACACACTCTGTGATTAATATTTAGAGATAAACCCACACACAGTGATTAATATTACTTATAAACACAGCCTCTATCATTAATATGTAGAAGATAGACACTCACTCTATGATTAATATTCAGAGATAGACCCACACTCTATGAGTATTATTGGAGATAAACACACACACTATGTTTAAAATTAAGACATAAACAAACACTCTGTGATTAATATTTAGAGAAAAACACACACTATATAATTAATATTTAGAGATAAACATCATTATAGTGCAAGATGACACCACAATTATACACTGAGTTATCAATATTCTGCAACATGACATCAAAATTATACATTGTGACATTAATATCATCACAATTTTACAGCGTGACATCGATTTAATGGACTGTGACCTACAATTATTGACTGTGACACCAGAATACTGTACTATGACATCACAATTATTGATTATGATGTCACTATTGTGCTCTATGAACACAATTATACAATGTGACATCACTCTAGTGGGATATGATATCACAGTTATACATTGTGACATCAATATACTGTTATATGACATCATAATTATTGACTGTGACATCAATATATTCTCTATGAACACAATTATACGTTGTGACATCACTATAGTGCAATATGCCATCACAATTATACACTGTGTTACTAATATACTCCATTATGGCATCACATTTATTGACTGTGACATAGCTATCGTGCTCTATGAACACAATTATACAGTGTGACATAACTAAAGTGCGATATGACTTCAGAATTATATACTATGACATCAATAAAATGGACGGTGATCTATATTTATTGACTGTGACACGACAATATTGTACTATGACATCACATATTATTGACTGTGACATCACTATTGTGCTCTATGAACACAATTATGCACTGTGACATCACTCTAGTGCGATATGTCATCACAAATATACATTGTGACATCAACATACTGTTTTGTGATATCACAATTATTGACTGTGACATCAATACAATTCACTATGAATAAAATCATACGTTGTGACATAACTGTAGTGCAATATGACATCACAATTATACACTGTGACATCGAAAACTTGCACTATGACATCACAATTGTACACTGTTATCAATATACTGCACTATGACATCACATTTACTGACTGTGACATTACTATAGTGTTCTATGAACACAATTATACATTGTGACATCACTATAGTTCGTTATAATCTCACAATTATACACTGTGTCATCACTATAGTGCGATATGACATCACAATTATACATTGTGACATCAATATACTGCTATATGACATCACAATTATTGTCTGTGACATCAATACATTCTCTATGAACACAATGACGTATTGTGACATCACTATAGTGCAATATGCCATGACAATTATACACTGTGTTATTGATATACTGCATTATGACATCATATTTATTGACTGTGACCACACTATAGTGTACTATGAACAAAATTATACATTGTGACATCATTATTGTGCAATATGACATCACAATTAATCACTGTGACATCACTATAGTGCACTGTGACACCACAATTATACACCGTAACATCAATTTACTGCTATATGACATCAAAATTATTGACTGTGACATCAATACATTCTCTATGAACACAATTATACGTTGTGACTTCTCTATAGTGCAATATGCCATGACAATTATACACTGTGTTATTAATATACTGCATTATGACATCACATTTATTGACTTGACATCACTATAGTGCTCTATGTACACAATAATACACTGTCACATCACTATAGTGCAATATGACATCACATTTATACACTGTGACCTCATTATATTGCACTGTGACATCACAATTATACACTGTGTTATCAGAATATACACTATGACATCTCACATATTGACTGTGACATCACAATATGGCACTATGAATCGCAATTATTGACTGTGACATCACTATAGTGCTCTATGAACACAATTATACATGGTGACATCTTTATAGTGCAATATGACATCTTAATTTTACACTGTGACATCACAATCTTTAACAGTGTCATCACATTTATACACTGTGATATCAATATTCTGCACTATGACATTACAATTAATGACTGTGACATCATATAGTGCTTACAGAACACAATTATACACTGTGACATCATTTGAGTGCAGTATGACACCACAATTATACACTGTATCATCACTACCTTGCACTTGGACATCACAATTATACACTCTGACATCTATATCCTGCACTATGACATCACACTTGTTGACTGTGACATCACTATAGAGCTCTATGAAAACCATTATACACTATGACATCACTATATTGCACTATGACATCAAAATTATACACCACGACATCAATATATTGTACTATGACATCACAATCCTGCACTATGACATCAAATAATTGACGGTAACATCACAAACCTGTGCTATGACATCACAAGTATTGACTGGGACATCACAATAGTGATCTATGAACACAATTTTACACTGTGACATCACTATAGTTCTCTAATGAACACAATTATACACTGCGACATCAATATAATGCACTTTGACCTAAAATTATTCACTATGACACCAAAATACTGCACTATGATATCACATTTATTGACGGTAACATCACTACTGTGCTCCCTGAACACAATTATACACTGTGATATCACTATAGTGCGATATGACTTCAGAATTATACACTGTGACATCAACAAAATGGACTGTGACCGACAATTATTGACTGTGACAACACAATACTGTTCTATGACATCACAATTATTGAATGTGACATCACTATAGTACCCTATAGACACAAGTATACATTGTGACATCACGATAGTACATTATCACCTCACAATTATACACTGGGACATCACTATAGTGCACTATGACATCACAATTATACACCATGACATCAATATACTGTACTATGTCGTCACAAATATTGACTGTGACATCAAAATCCTGCAATCTGAAATCACAGTTATTGACTATGACATTACTATAGTGCACTATGTAGAAAATTATACACTGTGACATCATTATAGTGATATATAACACCAAAATTATACACCCTGTTACCAATATACTACAGTATGGCATCACAATTATTGACTGTGACATAGCTATAGTGCTCTATAAACACAATTATACACTGTGACATCAATAAAATGGACTGTGACCTACAATTACTGACTGTGACACGAAAATACTGTACTATGACATCACATATTATTGACTGTGACATAGCTATAGTGATCTATGAGCACAAATATACACTGTAACATCACTGTAGTGTGATATGACATCACAATTATACACTGTGACATCAATATAATGGATTTGACACTAGAATTAATCACTGTGACACCACAATACTGTACTATGACATCACAATTATTTACTGTGACATAACTATAGTGCTCTATAAACACAATTATACACTGTGACCTCAATATAACGGACTTGACCTAAAATTATTCACAGTGAAACCACAATACTGCACTATGACATCACATTTATTGACTGTGACATTACTTTAACGCTCTCTGAACACAATTATACACTGTGACTTCACTATAGTGCGATATGATATCATCACAATTATACATTGTGACATCAATAGACTGTATTATGACATCAAAATTATTGATTGTGACATCACAATCCTGCGCTATGTCATCACAATTATTGACTCTGACATCAATATATTCTCTATGAACAGAATTATACGTTGTGACATCACTATATTGCAATATGCCATGACAATTATACACTGTGTTATTAATATACTGCATTATGACATCACATTTAATGGCTGTGACATAGCTATCGTGCTCTATGGACACAATTATACACTGTGACATCACTATAGTGCAATATGACTTCACAATTATACACTATGACATCAATAAACTGGACTGTGACCTACAATTATTGACTGTGACACGACAATATTGTACTATGACATCACATATTATTGACTGTGACATCACTATTGTGCTCTATGAACACAATTATGCACTGTGACATCACTATAGTGTGATATGTCATCACAATTATACATTGTGACATCAACATACTGCTTTGTGATATCACAATTATTGACTGTGACATCAATACAATTCTCTATGAAGAAAATTATACGTTGTGACATAACTGTAGCGCAATATGACATCACAATTATACACTGTGACATCGAAAACCTACCCTATGATATCACAATTATACACTGTTATCAATATACTGCACTATGACATCACATTTATTGACTGTGACATTACTTTAGTGCTCTATGAACACAATTATACATTGTGACATCACTATAGTTCGTTATCATCTCACAATTATACACTGTGACATCACTATAGTGTGATATGGCATCACAATTATACATTGTGACATCAATATACTGCACTATGTCATCAAAATTATTGACTGTGACATAACAATCTTGAACTGTGTCATCTCATTTATACACTGTGTTACCAATATTCTGAACTATGATATTACAATTAATGACTGTGACATCATATAGTGCTCTATGAACACAATTATTGACTGTGACATCACTATAGTGCTTATGAACACAATTATAAACTGTGAGTTCACTACTGCATTATGACATCACAATTATTGACTGTGACATCAATATATTTCTCTATGAACACAATTAACAGTGTGGCATCACTGTAGTGCAATATGACATCACAATTATACCCTGTGATATCACTGTCTTGCACTGTGACATCAAATTATACACTGTGTTGTAATTATACTGAACTTTACATCACAATTACTGACTGTGACATCATAATCCTGCTCTATGACATCACAATTATTGATTGTGGCATCACTATAGTGCTGTATGTACAATTATACACTGTGACATCCCTATAGTGCAATATGACATCCCAATTATACACTGCGAAATCACTTTATTGCACTGTGACATCACAATTAACCCTGTGTTGTCAGTATACTGCACTATGACATCACACTTATTGATTGTGACATCACAATATGGCACTATGAAATCACAATTATTGATTCTGACATCACTATAGTGCTCTATGAACAAAATTATACACTGTGACATCATTATAGTGCAATATGGCATCTAAATTTTACACTGTGACATCACAATCTTGAACTGTGACATTACAATTATACACTGTGTTATCAATATTTTGCACTATGATATTACAATTAATGACTGTGACATCATATAGTGCTCTATGAACACAATTATACACGGTGACATCACTATAGTGAGATATGACATCACAATTACACATTGTGACATCAATATACTGCACTATGACATCACAATTATTGAGTGTGACATTAATATAGTTCCCTATGAAGACAATTATACTTTGTGACATCACATAGTGTAATATGACTTCAGAATTATACACTATACATCACTATCCTGCACTATGACATCACAATTATTGACTGTGACATCACTATAGTGCTCTATGTACACTATTATACACTGTCACATCACTATAGTGTACTATGACATCACAATTATACACCATGACATTAATATACTGCATCATGACATCACATTTATTGCCTGTGACATCAAAATTGTTCTTTGTGATCACAATTATACTTTGTGTCATCACTATAGTGCAATATGCCATCACAATTATACACTGCGACATCACTATCTTGCACTGTGACATCACAATGATACACTGTGTTATCAATATACTGCACTATGACATCACAATTATTGACTGTGACATAAATATAGTTGTCTATGACCACAATTATACTTTGTGAAACTACTGTAGTGTGATATGAAATCACAATTATATATTGTTATCAATATATTTCACTATGACATCACATTTATCGACTGTGGTATCACTATAGTGTTCTATGAACACAATTATACATTGTGATATCACTATAGTGCAATATCACCACACAATTATACACTGTGACATCACTATCTTGCACTGTGTCATCACAATTGTCCACTGTGTTATCCATATTCTGAACTATGAAATCACAATTATTGACTCTGACAACACTATAGTGCTCTAGGAACAAAATTATACACTGTGACATCGTTATAGTGCAATATGGCATCTAAATTTTACACTGTGACATCACAATCTTGAACTGTGACATCACAATTATATACTGTGTTATCAATATTCTGCAATATGAAAATACAATTATTGACTGTGACATCATATAGTGCTCTCTGAACACAATTATACACTGTGACATCACTATAGTGCGATATGACATCACAATTAAACACTGTGACATCACTATAGTGCAATATGACATCACAATTATACATTGTGATATCAATATACTGCACTATGTCATCACAAGTATTGACTGGGACATCACAATAGTGCTCTATGAACACAATGTTACACTGTGACATCACTATAGTTCTCTAATGAACACAATTATACACTGCGACATCAATATAATGCACTTTGACCTAAAATTATTCACTGTGACACCACAATACTGCACTATGATATCACATTTATTGACGGTGACATCACTATTGTGCTCCCTGAACACAATTATACACTGTGATATCACTATAGTGCGATATGACTTCAGAATTATACACTGTGACATCAACAAAATGGACTGTGACCGACAATTATTGACTGTGACAACACAATACTGTTCTATGACATCACAATTATTGAATGTGACATCACTATAGTACGCTATAGACACAAGTATACATTGTGACAACACGATAGTACATTATCACCTCACAATTATACACTGGGACATCACTATAGTGCACTATGACATCACAATTATACACCATGACATCAATATACTGTACTATGTCGTCACAAATATTGACTGTGACATCAAAATCCTGCAATCTGAAATCACAGTTATTGACTATGACATTACTATAGTGCACTATGTAGAAAATTATACACTGTGACATCATTATAGTGATATATAACACCAAAATTATACACCCTGTTACCAATATACTACAGTATGACATCACAATTATTGACTGTGACATAGCTATAGTGCTCTATAAACACAATTATACACTGTGACATCAATAAAATGGACTGTGACCTACAATTACTGACTGTGACACGAAAATACTGTACTATGACATCACATATTATTGACTGTGACATAGCTATAGTGCTCTATGAACATAAATATACACTGTGACATCACTGTAGTGCGATAAGACATCACAATTATACGCTGTGACATCAATATAATATATTTGACATTAGAATTATTCACTGTGACATCACAATACTCTACTATGACATCGTAATTATTTACTGTGACATAGCTATAGTGCTCTATAAACACAATTATACACTGTGACCTCAATATAACGGACTTGACCTAAAATTATTCACAGTGAAACCACAATACTGCACTATGACATCACATTTATTGACTGGGACATTACTTTAACGCTCTCTGAACACAATTATACACTGTGACATCACTATAGTGCAATAAGACATCACAATTATACACTGCGACATCACAATTATACCCTGTGTTATCAGTATACTGCACTATGACATCACACTTATTGACTGTGACATCACAATATGGCACTATGAAATCACAATTATTGACTCTGACATCACTTTAGTGCTCTATGAACACAATTATACACTGACACATCATTAAAGTGCAATATGACATCGTAAATTTACACTGTGACATCACAATCTTGCACTGTGACATCACAATTATACACTGTGTTATCAATATTCTGCCCTATGAAATCACAATTATTGACTGTGACATAGCTATAGTGCTCTATGGACACAATTATACATTGTGGCATCACTATAGTTCATTATCACCTCACAATTATACACTGTAACATCACTATAGTGTGACTGACATCACAGTTATACATTGTGACATCAAATATTGCACTATGTCATCACAATTATTGACTGTTACATCAATATAGTGCTTTATTAACAAAATTATTCACTGTGACATCATTATAGTGCAAGATGACACCACAATTATACACTGAGTTATCAATATACTGCAACATGACATTAAAATTATACATTGTGACATTAATCTCATCACAATTTTACAGTGTGACATCGATTTAATGGACTGTGACCTACATTTATTGACTGTGACACCAGAATACTGTACTATGACATCACAATTATTGATTGAGATGTCACTATTGTGCTCTATGAACACAATTATACACTGTGACATCACTAGAGTGGGATATAATATCAAAATTATACATTGTAAAATCAATATACTGCTATATGACATCACAATTATTAATTGTGACATCAATATATCCTTTATGGACACAATTGTACATTGTGACATCACTATAGTGCAATATGCCATCACAATTATACACTGTGTCATTAATATACTGCATTATGACGTCACATTTATTGACTGTGACACAGCTATTGTGCTCTATGAACACAATTATGCACTGTGACATCACTATAGTGCGGTAGGACTTCAGAATTATTCACTATGACATCAATAAAATGGACTGTGACCTACAATTATTGACTGTGACACGACATTATTGTACTATGACATCACATATTATTGACTGTGACATCACTATTGTGCTCTATGAACAAAATTACGCACTGTGACGTCACTATAGTGCGATGTTGCATCACAATTATACATTGTGACATCAACATACTGCTTTATAATTTCACAATTACTGACTGTGACATCAATGTAGTTCCCTATGAATAAAACTATACTTTGTGACATAACTGTAGTGCAATATGACATCACAATTACACACTGTGACATCGAAAACTTGCACTATGACATCACAATTATACACTGTTATCAATATACTGCACTATGACATCACATTTATTGACTGTGACATTACTATAGTGTTCTATGAACACAATTATACATTGTGACATCACTATAGTTCGTTATCATCTCACAATTATACATTGTGACATCACTATAGTGTGATATGACATCACAATTATACATTGTGACATCAATATACTTCATTTTGTCATCAAAATTACTGACTGTGACATCACAATCTTGAAATCTGTCATCACATTTATACACTGTGTTATCAATTTCTGCACTATGATATTACAATTAATGACTGTGACATCATATAGTGCTCTATGAACACAATTATTGACTGTGACATCACTATAGTGCTTATGAACACAATTATACACTGTGAGTTAACTACTGCATTATGACATCACAATTATTGATTGTGACATCAATATATTCTTTATGAACACAATTATACATTGTGACATCACTATAGTGCAATATGCCATGACAATTATAAACTGTGTTATTAATATACTGCATTATGACATCACATTTATTGACTGTGACCACACTATAGTGTACTATGAACATAATTATACATTGTGACATCATTATTGTGCAATATGACTTCACAATTATACACTGTGACATCACTATAGTGCACTGTGACACCACAATTATACACCATGACATCAATATACTGCTATATGACATCACAATTATTGACTGTGACATCACTATAGTGCTCTATGAACACAATTATACATGGTGACATCGTTATAGTGCAATATGACATCTTAATTTTACACTGTAACATCACAATCTTGAACAGTGTCATCACGTTTATACACTGTGATATCAATATTCTGCACTTTGACATTACAATTAATGACTGTGACATCATATAGTGCTTAATGAACAGAATTATACACTGAGACATCATTAGAGTGCAATATGACACCACAATTATACACTGTGTCATCACTACCTCTCACTTGGACATCACAATTATACACTCTGACATCTATATCCTGCACTATGACATCACACTTGTTGACTGTGACATCACTATAGAGCTCTATGAAAACAATTATACACTGTGACATCACTATAGTGCGATATGACATCATTATATTGCACTATGACACCACAATTATAGACCACGACATCAATATAGTGCATTATGACATCAAAATAATTGACGGTGACATCACAAACCTGCGCTATGACATCACAAGTATTGACTGGGGCATCACAATAATTCTCTAGGAACACAATTTTACACTGTGATATCATAGTGCAGTATTGTGGTGTCATAGTGAATAATTGTAGGTCAAAGTCCATTATATTGATGTCGCAGTGTATAATTGTGTTCAGTAGAGAACTATAGTGATGTCACAGTGTAAAATTGTGTCCATAGAGCACTGACATCACTATAGTGTTCTCTGAACATAATTATACATTGTGACATCACTATATTGCTAAATGACATCACAATTATACAATGCAACATCTCTGTATTGCACTGTTACATCACAATTATACCCTGTGTTATCAGTATACTGCACTATGACATCAAACTTATTGACTGTGACATCAATATATTTCTGTGTGAACACAATTATACATTGTGACTTCACTATAGTGCAATATATCATCACAATTATATGCTGTGATATCTTTATCTTGCAATGTGACCTCAAATTCTATACTGTGTTGTCTATATACTGTACTATAACATCACAATTATTTACTGTGACATCACTATAGTGCTCTATGAACAAAATTATACCCTGTAACATCACTATAGTGCGATATGACATCACAATTATGCACCATGACATCAATATACTGTACTATAGCATCACAATTATTGACTGTGACATGACAATATTGCAGTTTGGCATCACAATTATTGACTATGACGTCATTATATTTCCCTATGAACAAAATTATACATTGTGACATCACTAAGGTGCAATATGACATCACAGTTATACACTGTGTCATTAATATACTGCATTATGACGTCACATTTATTGACTGTGACACAGCTATTGTGCTCTATGAACACAATTATGCACTGTGACATCACTATAGTGCGGTAGGACTTCAGAATTATTCACTATGACATCAATAAAATGGACTGTGACCTACAATTTTTGACTGTGACACGACATTATTGTACTATGACATCACATATTATTGACTGTGACATCACTATTGTGCTCTATGAACACAATTACGCACTGTGACATCACTATAGTGCGATGTTACATCACAATTATACATTGTGACATCAACATACTGCTTTATAATTTCACAATTACTGACTGTGACATCAATGTAGTTCCCTATGAATAAAACTATACTTTGTGACATAACTGTAGTGCAATATGACATCACAATTATACACTGTGACATCGAAAACCTGCCCTATGACATCACAATTATACACTGTTATTAATATACTGCATTATGACATCACATTTATTGACTGTGACATTAACATAGTGTTCTATGAACACAATTATACATTGTGACATCACTATAGTTCGTTATCATCTCACAATTATACATTGTGACATCACTATAGTGTGATATGACATCACAATTATACATTGTGACATCAATATACTTCACTATGTCATCAAAATTATTGACTGTGACATCACAATCTTGAAATCTGTCATCACATTTATACACTGTGTTATCAATTTCTGCACTATGATATTACAATTCATGACTGTGACATCATATAGTGCTCTATGAACACAATTATTGACTGTGACATCACTATAGTGCTTATGAACACAATTATACACTGTGAGTTAACAACTGCATTATGACATCACAATTATTGACTGTGACATCAATATATTTCTCTATGAACACAATTAACAGTGTCACATCAACATAGTGCAATATGACATCAAAATTATACCCTATGATATCACTATCTCGCACTGTGACATCACAATTATATCCTGTGTTATCAGTATACTGCACTATGACATCACGCGTATTGATTGTGACATCACAATATGGCACTATGAAATCACAATTATTGACTCTGACATCACTATAGTGCTCTATGGACACAATTATACACTGTGACATCATTGCAGTGCAATATGATATCAAAATTTTACACTGTGACATCACAATCTTGCACTATGACTTCAAAATTATACACTGGGTTATCAATATTCTGCACTATGAAATCTCAATTATTGACTGTGACATAGCTATAGTGCTCTATGAACACAATTATACATAGTGACATCACTATAGTGAAATATAAAGTCACAATTATCCATTACAACATCACTATCTTGCACTGTGACATCACAATTATACACTATATTGCACTTGACATCACAAATATACAGTGTGTTATCAGTATACTACACTATGACATCACAATTATAGACTGTGACATAGATATAGTGCTCTATGAACACAATTATACAATGTGATATCACTACCTTGCACTGTAACATCACAATTAACACTCTGACATCAATATAATGGACTGTGACCTACAATAATTCACTGTGACACCACGATACTGCACTATGACATCAGAATTCTTGACTGTGATATCACTATAGTGCTCTATGTACAAAATTACTCACTGTGACATCATTATAGTGCAACATAACTGTCCCGCGCTACCGTCTCGCCAGCAAGAACGACGCAGAACACTCGGATCCTTCTGCAGTAAAGCTTTAATGCATCTTGAGAGATAGATGATCAGCTTCTTAGAGGGAGACCCCAAGCTAAGAAACCCAGCCCCTTATATAAGCCTAGGAGCTCCGAGTGAGATGTGTAGAGCCGGGATTGGTGGTTTGCACATCACCCCAGATGACGTCACGGGAGAGGCACAGTTTAAACGGTTAACTCCAACTGACAGCGACAGTTAACTCCAACTGACAGCGACAGTTAACTCCAACTGACAGCGACAGTTAACTCCAACTGACAGCGACAGTTAACTCCAACTGACAGCGACAGTTAACTCCAACTGACAGTGGATGTCAGCGCCATCTTCTAACGGCAATAGCGATAGCGAGGGCGGCTCCTCACATCTCCCCTATTCATTTATTTTTGAAGCAATAGGACACCCACAACTTTGGAGTGGAGATAGAGGTCAAATCCCCATGTGCAAATTCGGAACATGTACAAAGCTCCTCTCCAGGGTCTTATCCCCAGAGGAAGTCCTGACCAGTCCGATGTCTTTTATCTGGGGGAAGGAGATCATGACATAGAACCTTCATGCAAGATGACTTATCTCCCAGGAGAAAGTCGTTATACCGCAGACCTCTCCTGTGCAGTGCTTAGCCTTGCAACTCCTTGGGCTGCTGAAGCCTACCCACTCTATCCCGTGCAATGAGACTAGCCTCGTGGGGTGCAAGAGCTGGGAGGCCAGCGACCTATTGCTTTAACATGGTTAACCAAATGTCAGGGGATGCTCCGTGTTCTAAGGCAGCAAGTGCTTGTGCCACCACCACTTTCTCCTTTTGTTTGGGCTCTGAGCGTACACACCATCCAAAGCATCAACACTATTCCACAGCAGAGAACTAGGCTAAATGATCCTACCCCCACCCATTCCTTAAAATAAGAAAATGCAGATGAAATCCAGGGGAGAGGTCTTCCATCAGAGAAAGATCCAGATGCGTCGAATTCACTTGCAGGATCGCCATTCTCAACTCACGGAGTGTCTGCTCAAACTCAAAAGTCCAATTCTGTAATAAATGTTGAGACAGAGCTTGTGACAGGTTAGCTGCTCTTGTAAAATTCTCATATTGTACTGAAGTGACACAAAGGCCAGGCAACTTTGTTCACATCCCAATTGGGCCATCTGCCACAATATATCCAATTGTTCCTGAACCAAATTAATCTGTTGGTTTACCAACATCAGGCCTCCTTGTATCTGAGAATTGGCAGTGGCCTGTTTATCTAGGACCATGGTCACAGTGGCCTATAGTTCATTAATGGTTTGAGTTGTCTGCACAGTGGCAGAAAGTGCAAGGGCCGAGGCGGTAACCGAAGCAGTAACCGCGGCGGTGGCTATCAGGCCCACAATAATAGCAGAGATCCCAAAAATCTCGCTTTTCCCTAAACAAACTCAAATTACTTGGCGCCTCAACAGGAGCTGGAATAAATCGAGGCATGCGCATTACCAAAGCAAAAGGGTGCTTAATAGCATCCCAGCATAATGCATAAAAACAATTCTAAGCAGAACAATTTATTTCTTTCTGATTCTTACCTAAGGTATCATTACTCACAACCCAAATAAAGGGCAGCTGAATAATTAGTTCTCTTAAAAGGGGTATACTTAACATTGGAGGAGGACCAATCAGATGATCCAGAGCTCTGTCCCTCACTCAGACTGTTGCCTAATGCCCCTTTCCAATCTGTCCCTTCTCACTATCATAGGAGAAAGATCAGTACAGCTTCCATTAATTCAAAAGGATTAGCATTAGATCTTTCTGGATCCATATGAATAAAATTATCCTTTAATGAAGAAATCACAGTAAAGCACAAGCTTCCTACTAATGACAAGGTTCTCTCATCCTGAAAACTCTGTATCTGAGGATCTAAAGGCAAAAAGGCAAGCCCCAACTCTCTATTATTTGTGAAAAATCTAGGGAACACCTGGGCATTCTGCATCACTGGCATCGGTAGGGGGAAGGTAGACATGATGGCCCACCGTAACTCTCCCATCATACTAGGAACCATCATCCCGAGTAGGAGAGTCTTCATCACCCACTTGGCCTCCATCCTTCTTATTCTGGAGTTGTGAAGGAGCTCTTCGAGTGAGTCTTTCAGGGATCCACAGGGGGTTTTCTTCCTCCTGTGGAAAAACACACACAGCTCCCCTGGATCTTATAAGAATAGGATCCGGGCCTTTCCAGAGATCAGTCAAGACATCTTTCCATTTTACCATTTCTTTTGGCCTATCAGGCTCTAAACTGTGGCGATCAGCCGCAGTGTGGCCTTGGGCATCACAGTTCAAGAAATTAAGGGTAAAAAGTGCCATGGATACAGCAACTCTTGGTACCGAGGGTAGAACATCCTCAATACTCCCCTTTTGTTTAATCAGATATGATTTGAGTGTACGATGGGCACGTTCCACAATGCCCTGTCCTTGAGGGTTATAAGGTAGGCCAGTTAGATGGGTAACATCCATTTGCCGACAAAACTGTCGGAATTTTTGAGAGGTATATGCTGGTCCATTGTCTGTTTTTAAAATTCTGGGTTTTCCCTAAGCACTCCAGGCCTCAAGGCAATGTTGAATCACATATGAGGCCTTTTCCCCTGTTAGGGGTGTGGCAAACATTACGCCAGAACAGGTGTCAACAGAAACATGAACATATTGAAGCCTTCCAAAAGAGGGAATATGAGTAACATCCATCTGCCACATCTGCAATGGTCTAATGCCACGTGGGTTTATTCCCATGTGGGGAGTAGGTAAGAATTCGCAGCAATTCTGGCATTGAGTAACAATTTCCCTAGCCTCTTTCCTGGATAGAGCAAAACGACGGCGCAAGGTCTCAGCCGTCACATGAAAGCGCTTATGGAATTCTTTTGCTGCTTGTGCATGGGTAGACAAGGCAGCGGCCACCAGCTTTGTAGCCTTGTCCGCTAAGTCATTCCCTAAGGACATGGGACCTGGGAGTCCAGAATGTGCTCGGACATGGGTAATGAAAACAGGAAATCTCCTATTTAACAAGGCAGCTTGTATCTTCTGAAAGATGTTAGCAACTCTGCTGGAGGATCTTATTATTCCAGCTATCTCAAGGAGATTAACTGCATTAACCACATAAGAGGAATCTGATACAATATTGAGGGGTCCTGGAAAAGCCTCAAGAACCTCCAGTACTATCAGACATTCTACAACTTGAGGTGAAGTTTCATTATATTGTTTAGATATAACCCTATCCTTGACCACATAAGCTCCCATACCAGTTTTTGATCCATCAGTGTACACCACAGTCCCATCTGGGAGTGGGTCTTTAGCTGTCACTTGTGGAAACACTATAGCCTGGTTTAGGGCAAACTGTAAAATTGGATGCTTTGGAAAATGATTATCAATTTGTCCTGAAAAGGAAGTAACTAAAACTGCCCAATCACTAGATGTGGCTGCCAAGGTCTGAACTTGTGCAGCAGTATAAGGCACAATCAAGGAATCAGGATCCCTGCCAAAATGTGTAACAGCTGCTTTTATTCCGCTAAGCGCGAGCTGTGCAACAGCATCAGGGTACCAGTCAATAATCTTAGCAGGGGAAGCATTTGGATGAATCCAAAGTAATGGTCCATGTTGCCACAGGACTGCAGTTGGCAATTGAGCTGTCTTAAAAACACACAGATTAAAAGGTAGTGACTCCTCAATTCGTTGTAATTGTGCTTCCTGTAAGGCCTCTTCCACCATCTGTAAGGCTCGGTGGGCGGCAGGGGTAAATTTTCTGGGTGAGGAGATATGAGGCTCACCCTCCAGGAGATCGAAGAGGGGTTTTAGATCAGCAGATGGAATTTTTAAAAAGGGCCTCAACCAATTTATATCTCCCAGAAGTTTCTGAAAATCATTTAATGTTTGTAAGTGGTCTTTGCGAATTTCTATTTTCTGAGGAACTATATTTTTGGGAGTAATCTTTGAGCCCAAAAAGAGGCCTGTATCTGCAATTTGAACCTTTTCTGAGGCAATCTCTAATCCCCACTGTTTTAATTCAGCCACCAGCATGGGAAAAGCCTTTTGTAAAACATCTAACTCTTTGTGACAAATAAGAATATCGTCCATATAATGGATAACGATTAAAGATGTAAATTGCTTCCTAATTGGCTCCAAAGCCTCCTGCACATATAGCTGACATATTGTTGGGCTATTGGCCATGCCTTGCGGCAGTACCTTCCACTGAAATCTCTTGTCTGGTTCCATATGATTAAGAGAAGGGATAGTGAAGGCAAACCTTGGTCTATCCCGTGGGTAAAGTGGAATAGAGAAGAAACAATCCTTAATATCTATAATAATAAGCTTCCAATCTTGAGGAAGTGCAGAAAGCAAAGGAAGGCCTCTTTGAACAGGGCCAAAAAGATGCATCTGATTGTTAATGGCCCGCAGGTCGTGGAGTAATCTCCACTTCCCAGATTTCTTCTTAATAACAAAAATTGGTGTATTCCATGGGGAGGTAGAAGGCTCTAGATGCCCCAGCCGTTCCTGTTCTTGCACTAATCTTGTGACAGCCTCTAATTTTTCAGAGGATAGAGGCCATTGAGAGACCCATAACGGCTCCTCTGTTTTCCATGGTATGGGTCGTGAAGCCTCAACGGCCCCTAAATAAAACCCAGTCCTTTTCTACCCCGATTTCCGTGTTGTGTAATGGGTTTTATTCTGCCTTGTTCTTGCCTACCCAAGCCTCTACCATTTGTATACCCCATCTTTGCCATAATGGCTGATGCCTGGGGGGAGTATTCATTAGTTAGGGTCATGCCCATGGCTTGTAACACATCTCGTCCCCATAAATTTACAGGGAGTGGCAACACATAGGGGGTAAAACATCCCTGTTTGCCTTCAGCATCCCGCCAGGTTAAGGCTGAGGCACTGATGGCAGGAGAGGACTGGTATCCAAGACCTTGTAGAGAATGAGATGAAACAACAGTGGGCCAAGACTTCGGCCACCAATGGAGTGAAATAATGCTTTTGTCTGCTCCCGAATCCATTATCCCTTCAAATTCTTTTCCATTAATTAACAATTTTATTGTAGGTCTCTCATTTAGGGGTATAGCCAGATAGGCTGAATCACTTCCAGAAGATCCCATAGCCCTTTTTTGTAAAGTGTAGGTTTCTCCATCCCCGAGGGAGGGCAGCAACACCAGTTGTGCAATTCTATCTCCCTGCTTTATAGAAAATACACCCCGAGGGCTAGAACAGAGAACTTGAATCTCCTCTTTATGATACGGGTCAACAATCCCAGGATATATAATGAGTCCCTGTAAAGTTAAGGAGCCACGGCCCAGAATAAGCCCAATGGTGGCAGGGGGCAAAGGTCCAGGGGAATGGACTGGGACCGGTTGAACATTCATTTGGGGCATGAGTAAGAAGTCGGAGGCGGCACGCAAGTCCATTCCGGAGGTTCCTCGGAAACCTCTACTTCCTCTTGATTGCTTTTCTGAAATTGGTTCCCATATTTCTGAGGGCCCTGGGACCATGGGCCCCGTGACCCGTTTTTTGATTGGGGTACCTTGGATTCTTCAATAGGGGGCAGAAGCCTCCCTTTACATCCCGGACTGACCTGCATTCGCTAGCCCTATGATAACCTTTACCACAACGATAGCAAAGCTTCGATTCTCTTGTTCTTTCAGGGGCTTGACAATCTTTCTTAAGGTGCCCCATTCTCCCACAATTAAAACAAGCTTTTCGATTAGATAAATCTCTATACCTGTGCGTTTGTAAAATGGCGGCAGCTAGTCCTGCATTGGTTAGGGTCCCCCCAGCTCCCTGCACACTCTGAGCCAATCTTGTAAACCTTTGCTTTTGCGAGGGGCGATAGCCGCTCGACATTCCTGGGTTGCTTGTTCATAGACAAGTTGCTCAATCAGGGGCATAGCTTGTTCTGAATCACCAAAGATGCGACTGGCGGCCTCTGTCATTCTGGCCACAAAGTCTGAAAATGGCTCTTGGGGTCCTTGGACAATCTTTGTAAGGTGTCCACTGGACTCTCCCCTTTTGTGAGGGCCTTCCATGCTTTAATAGCGGCGGCCGACACCTGACCATAGACGCCCCAGATGTAGTTGGTTTGATTAAGGGCATGTTGACCCTGACCTGTCAGCATTTCAAATGTCCACTGCCTCTGATTCTCATCTTCAGCCGTGGCATTAACTCTAGCTTGTGCCTGGGCTGCATCATACCAGAGAGCCTTCCATTCCATGTATTGTCCCATGTTGGGAAGCACTGCTTTCACTGTCGTTTGCCAGTCAGTGGGAGTCATGGCAAAATTAGCAAGCCTTTCCACCTGTAATGTGGTAAAGTTAGCATTGACCCCATAATTACGAACGGATTCGGCCAATTCTTTAATTTGATTGTAATCTACGGGGTATGTACTCTTCCGCCTTCCACATTCTCGAATACTGGAAAAGCCATTTGTATTTTTCTCCGTTCCTCTAAAGGTAAAAAGGAGTCAGTACCAGTATTCAGCCGAAGCTCATATGGCGGAGGCGCTGAGGGGCGTGAGCCCGCCGGATTTATAGGCGGTGGCCTCACATTCATTTTTGTTTTCAGTGGCCGGTGTCTATCAGGGTGATATCTTTTTCCTCATACCGTGCCACCTCCTCCTCTAGACCACCTTCTTCGCTAGAATCCAGAGTGTCAGAATCAGAATTATCTAGCTCCAAGGCTTCTAGCTCTACTGCAGGGTATAGACTAGATTCTGGCTTTTTCTTTTTCTTAGATTTGTTAAGGGGTGAATGATAACTCCCTTCTTTCTCTCCCCCTTTCTTAACTTCCTGGGAGGGCCTTTTTTCTTAGACATGTCTTTTCTTTTGCGAGCTCCCATTCTCTCACTCCGTTCAGTTTCTGACATGCTATCCTGAACTTCCTCTAAGGTTCCCTGACTTTCTATTATAGCAGGGTGACAGGCCTCATCCTCCAAGCAGTTTTTAACTAGCTTCCAAATGGCTTTGGTACCTAAGCAGAGATCTCCTTCTGCATGCTTCCTGTCTAGTTCTTTACCTAGCTTGTTCCATGAGGCCACAGTGAGGGACCCGGAACAAGCATACCATGGTGCCACTCTATCTACCTCCTTCACAAAATTTTGAAGTGTTCGTGGTGCAATTTTAAGATCTCTTTGTTTTAGCACAGTCTGTAAGGCTGTAACCACTGACTGTGACGACCCCATCGCGCTGACAGCTTATCTAAAAACGCGCTCAACTCCGTTACCAGACTGACAGCACCAGACTGACAGCACCAGACTGACAGCACCAGACTGACAGCGCCAGATGGACAGCGCCAGATGGACAGCGCCAGATGGACAGCGCCAGACGGACAGCGCCAGACGGACAGCGCCGTTCTGTCAGCACCAGCCACGATGAAGGAGAAGGACAAACAGGACTAGCACCAAAGCCTCCACTGACCCGTCCCACGGTGATGACAAACTAAGGCCAAAGTCGAGAAAAGGGTTGTTCAGGATAAAGCATACCTCTCTGAACCTACGTCCCTGCAGTTCTGAATCCGCCCCGTCTTCCGAGGGGTCTCCCGCGGCGCCGGCGATGTTGAAGAGTTCCCGGGTTTCGGCACCAGATGTCCCGCGCTACCGTCTCGCCAGCAAGAACGACGCAGAACACTCGGATCCTTCTGCAGTAAAGCTTTAATGCATCTTGAGAGATAGATGATCAGCTTCTTAGAGGGAGACCCCAAGCTAAGAAACCCAGCCCCTTATATAAGCCTAGGAGCTCCGAGTGAGATGTGTAGAGCCGGGATTGGTGGTTTGCACATCACCCCAGATGACGTCACGGGAGAGGCACAGTTTAAACGGTTAACTCCAACTGACAGCGACAGTTAACTCCCTAACTGACAGCGACAGTTAACTCCAACTGACAGCGACAGTTAACTCCAACTGACAGCGACAGTTAACTCCAACTGACAGCGACAGTTAACTCCAACTGACAGCGACAGTTAACTCCAACTGACAGTGGATGTCAGCGCCATCTTCTAACGGCAATAGCGATAGCGAGGGCGGCTCCTCACACATAACACCACAATTATACACTGTGTAATCAATATACTGCAGTGTGACATGACAATTATTGACAGTGACATAGCTATAGTGCTCTATGAACACAATTATACACTGTTACAACACTGTAGTGCGATATGACAACACAATTATACACTGTGACATCAATATAATGGATTTGAAACTACAATTATTCACTGTAACACCACAATACTGTACTATGACATCACAATTATTGACTGTGATATCACTATTGTGCTCTATGAACACAATTATACACTGTGACATCAATATGACGGACTTGACCTACAATTATTCACAGTGACACCACAACTCTGCATTATGACATCACATTTATTGACTGTGACATAGCTATCGTGCTCTATGAACACAATTATACACTGTGACATCACTAAAGAGCGATATGACTTCAGAATTATACACTATGACATCAATAAAATGGACTGTGACCTACAATTATTGACTGTGACACGACATTATTGTACTATGACATCACATATTATTGACTGTGACATCACTATTGTGCTCTATGAACACAATTATGCACTGTGACATCACTATAGTGCGATATGTCATCATAATTATACATTGTGTCATCAACATACTCCTTTGTGATATCACAATTATTGACTGTGACATCAATATAATTCTCTATGAATAAAATTATCCTTTATGACATGACTGTAGTGCAATATGACATCACAATTATACACTGTGACATCGAAAACCTGCACTATGACATCACAATTATACACTGTTATCAATATACTCCACTATGATATCACAATTACTGACTGTGCCGATACTATAGTCTTCTATGAACACAATTATACATTGTGACATCACTATATTTCATTATAATCTCACAATTATACACTTTGTCATCACTATAGTGTGATATGACATCACAATTATACATTGTGACATCAATATACTTCACTATGTCATCAAAATTATTGACTGTGACATCACAATCTTGAAATCTGTCATCACATTTATACACTGTGTTATCAATATTCTGCACTATGATATTACAATTAATGACTGTGACATCATATAGTGCTCTATGAACACAATTATTGACTGTGACATCACTATAGTGCTTATGAACACAATTATATACTGTGAGTTAACTACTGCACTATGACATCACAATTATTGACTGTGACATCAATATATTTCTCTATGAACACAATTAACAGTGTGGCATCACTGTAGTGCAATATGACATCACAATTATACACTTTGATATCACTATCTTGCACTGAGACATCAAATTATACACTGTGTTGTGAATATACTGCACTCTACATCACAATTATTGACTGTGACATCATAATCCTGCTCTATGACATCACAATTTATTGATTGTCACATCACTATAGTGCTGTATGTACACAATTATACACTGTGACATCGTTATAGTGCAATATGACATCTTAATTTTACACTGTGACATCAAAATCTTGAACAGTGTCAACACATTTATACACTGTGTTATCAATATTCTGCACTATGACATTAAAATTAATGACTGTGACATCATATAGTGCTTAATGAACAGAATTATACACTGAGACATCATTAGAGTGCAATATGACACCACAATTATACACTGTGTCATCACTACCTCTCACTTGGACATCACAATTATACACTCTGACATCTATATCCTGCACTATGACATCACACTTGTTGACTGTGACATCACTATAGAGCTCTATGAAAACAATTATACACTGTGACATCACTATAGTGCGATATGACATCACTATATTGCACTATGACACCACAATTATAGACCACGACATCAATATAGTGCATTATGACATCAAAATAATTGACGGTGACATCACAAACCTGCGCTATGACATCACAAGTATTGACTGGGACATCATAATAGTGCTCTATGAACACAATTTTACACTGTGACATCACTATAGTTCTCTAGTGAACACAATTATACACTGCGACATCAATATAATGGACTTTGACCTACAATTATTCACTAAGACACCACAATACTGCACTATGATATCACATTTATTGACGGTGACATCACTATTGTGCTCCCTGAACACAATTATACACTGTGATATCACTATAGTGCGATATGACTTCAGAATTACACACTGTGACATCAACAAAATGGACTGTGACCGACAATTATTGACTGTGACATCAATACATTTTCTATGAACACAATTGCACATTGTGACATCACTATAGTGCAATATGCCATGACAATTATACACTGTGTTATTAATATACTGCATTATGACATCACATTTATTGACTGTGACCACACTATAGTGTACTATGAACAAAATTATACATTGTGACATCATTATTGTGCAATATGACTTCACAATTATACACTGTGACATCACTATAGTGCACTGTGACATCTCACAATTATATACCATGACATCAATATACTGCTATATGACATCACAATTTATTGATTGTGACATCACTATAGTGCTCTATGAACACAATTATACACTGGTGACATCGTTATAGTGCAATATGACATCTTAATTTTACACTGTGACATCACAATCTTGAACAGTGTCAACACATTTATACACTGTGTTATCAATATTCTGCACTATGACATTAAAATTAATGACTGTGACATCATATAGTGCTTACATGAACAGAATTATACACTGAGACATCATTAGAGTGCAATATGACACCACAATTATACACTGTGTCATCACTACCTCTGCACTTGGACATCACAATTATACACTCTGACATCTATATCCTGCACTATGACATCACACTTGTTGACTGTGACATCACTATAGAGCTCTATGAAAACAATTATACACTGTGACATCACTATAGTGCGACTATGACATCAAATTATACACACATCAATATACTGCACTATGACACCACAATTATAGACCATGACATCACATATAGTGCATTATGACATCAAAATAATTGACGGTGACATCACAAACCTGCGCTATGACATCACAAGTATTGACTGGGGCATCACAATAATTCTCTAGGAACACAATTTTACACTGTGATATCATAGTGCAGTATTGTGGTGTCATAGTGAATAATTGTAGGTCAAAGTCCATTATATTGATGTCGCAGTGTATAATTGTGTTCAGTAGAGAACTATAGTGATGTCACAGTGTAAAATTGTGTCCATAGAGCACTGACATCACTATAGTGTTCTCTGAACATAATTATACATTGTGACATCACTATATTGCTAAATGACATCACAATTATACAATGCAACATCTCTGTATTGCACTGTTACATCACAATTATACCCTGTGTTATCAGTATACTGCACTATGACATCAAACTTATTGACTGTGACATCAATATATTTCTGTGTGAACACAATTATACATTGTGACTTCACTATAGTGCAATATATCATCACAATTATATGCTGTGATATCTTTATCTTGCAATGTGACCTCAAATTCTATACTGTGTTGTCTATATACTGTACTATAACATCACAATTATTTACTGTGACATCACTATAGTGCTCTATGAACAAAATTGTACCCTGTAACATCACTATAGTGCGATATGACATCACAATTATGCACCATGACATCAATATACTGTACTATAGCATCACAATTATTGACTGTGACATGACAATATTGCAGTTTGGCATCACAATTATTGACTATGACGTCATTATATTTCCCTATGAACAAAATTATACATTGTGACATCACTAAGGTGCAATATGACATCACAGTTATACACTGTGACATCAATATCCTGCACTATGACAATCCAAATATACACTGTGTTATCAATATACTGCACTATGACATCAGAGTTATTGACTGTGACATCAATATAGTTCCCTATGTACACAATTATACTTTGTGACATCACTATAGTGCAATATGACATCACAATTATAAACTGCGAAATCACTATATTGCACTGTGACAATCCAAATAAACACTGTTTTATCAGTATACTGCACAAAGACATCACACTTATTGACTGTGACATCACAATATGGCACTAGGAAATCACAGTTATTGACTCTCACATAAATATAGTGCTCTATGAACAGAATTATACACTGAGATATCACTATAGTGCAATATGACATCAAAATTTTACACTGTGACATCACTATCTTGCACTGAGTCATCACTATTATACACTGTGTTATCAATATATTGCATTATGTCATCAGAGTTATTGACTGTGAAGTCACTTTAGTGCTCTATGAACACAATTATACATTGTGACATAATTATACTGCAATATGTAATTACAATTATTCACTGTAACATCAATATAATAGACTGTGACCTTCAATTATTGACTGTTACATCAAAATCCTGCACTATGACATCAAAATTATACACTGTGTTATCAATATACTGCACTATGTCATCACAGTTATTGACTGTGACATCACTATAGTGCTCTATGAACACAATTACACATTGTGACATCACTGTAGTGCAATATCACCTCACAATTACACACTGTGACATCAATATAATGCACTATGACATCACAAGTATACACTGTGTCATCAATATACTGCACTATGACATCACAATTATACACTGTGACATCAATATAGTTCGCTCTGAACTCAATTATACTTTGTGACATAACTATAGTGCACTATCACATCACAATTATACACTGTGACATCAATATACTTCACAATGACATCAAAATTATTGACTGTGTCATCAATATAGTGCTTATGAACAAAAGTATACACTGTGACAACACTATAGTGCAATATTACACCACAATTATACACTGTGTTATCAATATACTGCAATATGACATCAAAATTATACACTGTGACATCAATATCCTGCACTATGACATCACAATTGTTGACTGTTACATCACTATTGAGGTCTATGTACAAATTATTCTGTGACATCATTGTAGTGCAATATGACACCACAATTATACACTGTGTTATCTATACTGCACTATGACAATACAATTATACACTGTGTTATCAATATACTGCAATATGATAACAGAGTGATTGACTGTGACATCACTATAATGCTCTATGAACACAATTATATGTTGTGTCATCATTATGCTGCATTATGACATTATAATTATACACTGTGACATCCATATAGTGCACTATGACATCACAATTATACACCATGACATCAATATACTGCACTATGACATCACAATTATTGACTTGGACATAAACGTATTTCTCTATGAACACAATTATACTTTGTGATATCACTATAGTGCAATATGACATCACAATACACTGTGATATCACTATCTTGCACTGTAACATCAAATTATACACTGTGTTTTCAATATACTGCACCATGACGTCACAATTATTGACTGTGACATCACAATTCTGCAGTATGTCATCACAATTATTTACAGTGACATCACTATAGTACTTATGAACAAAATTATACACTGTGAGTTCACTATAGTGCAATATGACATCACAGTTATACACTGGGACATCACTATAGTGCACTGTGACACCACAATTATATACAGTGAGATCAATATAGTGGACTATGACCTACAATTATTCACTGTGACATAACAGTGATGCACAATGACATCACAATTTTTGACTGTGACATCACTATAGTGTTCTATGTACAAAAATAAACACTGGGACATCATTATAGTGCAATATGACACCACAATTATACACTGTGACATCACTATCTTTCACTGTGACATCACAAATATAGACTGTGTTATCAATATACTGCAGTATGACATCACAATTATTAACTGTGAAATAGCTATATTGCTCTATGAACCCAATTATACACTGTGACATCAATATAATGGACTGTGACCTAATATTATTCACTGTGACACAACAATACTGCACTATGACATCACATTTATTGACTGTGACATCACTATTGTTCTCTATGAACACAATTATACATTGTGACATCACTATTGTGCAATATCACCTCACAATAATACACTGTGACATCACTATAGTGCACTATGACATCAAAATTATACACTGTGACATCAATATATTGCACCATGACATCACATTTATTGACTTTGACATCAATATAGTGGTTTATGAACACAAATATACACTGTGACATCATTATAGTGCAATACGACACCACAATTATATACTGTGTTATCAATATACTGCAATATAACATCAAAATTATATACTGGGCCATCAATACCCTCTACTATGACATCACAATTATTGACTGTGACATCACTATAGTGCTCTATGTACAAAATTATACACTGTGACATCATTATAGTGCAATATGACACCACAATTATACTCTGTGATATCACTATCTTGCACTTTAACATCACAATTATACATTGTGTTATCAATATACTGCAGAATGACATCACAATTATTGACTGTGACATAGCTTTAGTGCTCTCTGAACACAATTATACACTGTGACATCACTAGCTTGCACTGTGACATCACAATTATACACTGTGACATCAATATAATGAACAGGAACCTACAATTATTCACTTTGACACCACAATACTGCACTATGCCATCACAATTATTGAATTTGACATCACTATAGAGCTCTCTGAACAAAATTATACACTCTGACATCACTATAGTTCAATAGGACATCACAATTGTATACTGTGACAACAATATCCTGCACTATGGCATCAAAATTATACACTGTGTTAACAATATACAGCACTATGACATCACAGTTATTGACTGTGACATCATTTTTATGCTCAATGAACATAATTATACATTGTGACATCACTATAGTGCAATATGACATCAAAATTATACACCGTGACATCCCTGTCTTGCACTTTGACATCACAATTATTGACTCTGACATCACTATATTGCTCTATGTACAAAATTATACACTGCGAATTCATTATTGTGCAATATGACACCACAATTATGCATTGTGACATCACTATCTTGCACTTTAGCATCACAATTATACACTGTGTTATCAATATACTGCAATTTGACATCAAAAGTTTACACTGTGACATCAATATCCTGTACAATGACATCACACTTATTGACTGTGACATCACTATAGTGCTCTATGTGCAAAATTATACATTGTGATATCAATATAACAGACTGCTACAAACAATTATTTACTATGACACCACAATACTGCAGTATGACATCACAATTATTGACTGTGACATCAATATTGTTCTCTATGAACATAATCATACTTTGTGACATTACTATAATGCACTATGACATCACAATTATTTGCTGTGTCATCACTGTGCTGCACTATGAAATGACAATTATACACAATAGTGCAATATGACAACACCACAATACATAGTGACATCACTATTCTGCGCTATGAACAAAATCATGCACAGTGACATCACTAGCTTGCACTGTGACATCACAATTATTGAATGAGACATCACAATTATACACTGTTTTACCAATATTCTGCACTATGACATCACAATTATTGACTGTGACATCAGTATAGTGCTCTATGAACACAATTATCAATATGAGTTCCCTCGGTGCAATATGACATCAAAATCATACACTGTGACATCCCTGTCATGCATTTTGACATCACAATTATTGATTGTGACATCACTATAGTGCTCTATGACATCATTATTGTGCAATATGACACCACAATTATACACTGTGACATCACTATCTTGCACTTTGGCATCACAATTATACACTGTGACATCAATATCCTGTTCAATGACATCACAATTATACATTGTGACATCAGTATAGTGCTCTATGACATCACATTTATACACCAAGACATCAATATCCTGCACTATGACATCACAAGTATATACTGTGACACCAATATACTGCACTATGACATCACAATCATTGACTGTGACATCACTATAGTGCTCTATGCACGAAATTATACACTGTGATATCACTATAGTGCTCTATGTACAAAATTATATATTGTGACATCATTTTAGTGCAATGTGACACCACAATTATACACTGTGACATCACTATCTTGCATTTTGACATCACAATTATACATTGTGTTATCAATATACTGCAGTACGACATCACAATTATTGACTGTTATAGAGCTATAGTGCTCTATGAACACAATTATACACTGTGACATCACTAGCTTGCACTGTGGCCTCACAATTATACACTCTGACATCAATATAATGAACTGTGACCTACAATTATTCACTGTTACATCACAATACTGCACTATGACATCACAATTATTGACTTTGACATCACTATAGTGCTCTCTGACCACAATTATACACTGTGACATCACTATAGTACGATATGACATCACAATTATACAACGTGATATCAATTTACTGCACTATTACATCACAATTATTGACTGTGACATAAATATATTTCTCTAGGAACACAATTATACTTTGTGACATCACTATAGTGCAATATGACATCACAATTGTACACTGTGACATCAATATCCTGAACTATGATATCACAATTATATACTGTGTTATCAATATACTGCACTATGACATCACAGTTATTGACTGTGACATCACTATTGTGCTCAATGAATACAATTATACATTGTAACATCACTATAGTGCAATATGACATCATAATTATACACTGTGATATCACTATGGTGCACTGAGACATCACAATTACACACTCTGACATCAATATAATAGACTATGACTTACAATTATTCACTGAGGCATCACAATGCTGCAGTATGACATCACAATTTTTGACTGTGACATCACTATAGTGTACTATGTACAAAATTAAACACTGGGACATCATTATAGTGCAATATGACACCACAATAATACACTGTGACATCACTATCTTGCAATGAGCCATCACAAATATATACTGTGTTATCAATATACTGGAGAATGACATCACAATTATTAACTGTGACATAGCTATATTGCTCTATGAACACAATTATACACTGTGACATCAATGTAATGGACTGTGACCTAATATTATTCACTATGACAACACAATACTGCACTATGACATCACATTTATTGACTGTGACATCACTATAGTGCTCTATGAACACAATTATACACTGTGAAATCTCTGTTTTGAACATTGACATCACAATTTTTGACTTTGACTTCAATATAATGGACTATGACCTACAATTATTCACTGTGACATCAAAATACTGCACTATGACATAACATTTATTGACTGTGACATCAATATATTGCTTTCTGAACAGAATTTTACACTGTCACATCACTATAGTGACATCATTATAGTGCACTATGATATCACAATTATACACCATGGCATCAATATCCTGCATTATGACATCACAATTGTTGACTGTGACATCACAATTCTGCACTATGACATCACAATTATTGACTGTGACATCACTATAGTGCTCTCTGAACACAATTATACATTGTGACATCACTAGAGTGCGATATGACATCGCAATTATACACTGTGACATAAATATAATTTACTGTGCCCTACAATTATTGACTGTAACATCACAGTGCTGTACTATGACATCACAACAATTGACTGTGACATCACTATAGTACTCTATGTACACAATTATACACTGTGACATCACTATAGTGTGATATAACATCACAATTATACATTGTGACATCAATATACTGCACTATGACATCACAGTTATTGACTGTGACATCACTGTAGTGCTCTATATACACAATTATACACTGTGACATCACTATCTTGCAGTTTGACTTCACAATTATACATTGTGTTATTAATATACTGTAGTATGACATCACAAATATTGACTGTGACATAGCTATAGTGCTCTATGAACACAATTATACACTGTGACATCACTAGCTTGCATTGTGACATCACAATTATACACTGTGACATCAATATAATGAACTGTGACCTACAATTATTCACTGTGTCACCATAATTCTGTACTATGACTTCACAATTATTAACTGTGACATCAATTATTGCTCTCTGAACACAATTATACACTGTGACATCACTATAGTGCGATATGACATCACGATTATTGACTGTGACATCAATATAGTTTCTATGAACACAATTATACTTTGTGACATCACTATAGTGCAGTATGACATCACAATTATACACTGTGACATCAATATCCTGCACTATGGCATCAAAGTTATTGACTGTGACATGACTATAATGCTCTGTGAACACAATTATACATTGTGACATCGCTATAGTGCAATATGACATTACAATTATACACTGTGACTTCACTATCGTACACTATGATATCACAATTATACACTGTGACATCAATATACTACACTATGACATCACAATTATTGACTGTGACATCACTATAGTTCCATCTGTACACAATTATACACTGTGACGTCACTATAGTGCAATGTGGTATGGTTGTGCATCCTTTGGTTATATGCCCAAGAGTGGTTATTCTGTGCTTTTTTGTAGATTGATAACCAACATTTTGAGAAATGGCCTCCCATATTTCAACTGTGGCTTACCAGTAGCAAATTGTATAGCGTGCTCCAGGTAGTAACTGTGACCTCTTCTTAATCAGAAGGGAAACACCTACCTTGCTTATAATCAGACAGTTCTATGTAATGACTCAGTGTACACCTGAGATAGCCAGGAATGGAAGTCAAAGTTTTCACAATTGTTTGATGAGAAGGAAAAGTTCTAAAATACCATTGTTCATGGAGGACTCAGAGTGGGAAAATGTGGGGCCAGCTTGTAGACAAGAAGATCTGAAGATGCCACTTTAAGAGAGAGTCTGGCCAAAACTCTCCTGTTGATATGAGTATGTTTAGAACTTCAAGGCTTGTAAGGTCTGAAGCCTCCATGGTCAGAATGGGTATGTCGGGGGCTTCTTCGGGTAGAAATTGAAGTTCTGGCCCAGTCATGATTGGTGGGCACATTTCTGAATTCGCTTTGGTCACAAGGAGCATATCTGATGTTCAGTGTGTTGGATGGGCTTTGTATGAGGCTCTCTTTTTCAAACTGAATCATTCTAAGTCTGCCTTGAACAGGATAGCTACAGGAAAGTTTGATGGACCTTTGTCCACATTGAGAAATTGTGATACTTCCTTGATGAGACAGGGTAGAACTCCAGCACCTGTTTGCCGTGTGATCCTTTTGAGATTGAAACTGACTGAATGTGAATATCTGTGGCCTCCTAGGATAGAAGGGTCACAAAGGGGGCCCCATATTCATATTGGAAGTCTGCATCTCTCCCTTGGTAAGAGAGGGAAGATCTCAGTTCTCCTCCTTGAACTAGGGTATGTCTGAAATTTCCTTGGACAACAGGGAATGAAATGGTACTCCCTCTTGGAACAGGTGAATATATGATGCTCTGTTGTACAGGAAGCAAACCCCTGCATCCTTCTCTAACACTAGTGGAATGTTTTTGTTTATCTTGGACAGAAATATCATGTCTGAACACACCTTAGGCAGAAACAGGGTGTCTGACATCATCGCTTTGGGAGGTTGAGGAAGGTTTGACACTCCCATTGGAACTGTCTCTATCTGGAAATAACATGAAGCTTTCTTGGGCTTCAGGGGAAGTTTGGGTGGCTTCTTGGATAAAAGGGCCATGTCTGAGTCTTGTCCTGGTAGAAGTAGAATCAGTATGGCTTGAAGTCCCATAGGGAGAAGTGCAATGTCTGACGTTCTCTCCATGAGAGAGAGAGTAGTTTCCACATACCCTTCTGTGCAGATTGGGGATTCTTTGCCTTCTTCAGGGTTACCTCTTGGCAGGTGAATGTCTGTGTCCTTTTTTGGATGAAGATGAAAGTTAGCAGACCTCTTGCTCTGAATGGGATATGTGAACATTTGCTTTCTTAGAGGGGGCCTGCTCCAATTTGCTTTCGGTAGATTTGGAACATATAGTGATCCCTGGGAGAGATGGAGAATTTCTGAGTCCCTTCTCATGAAATTGTGAGGATCTGTGGTGTCCCTCTTTGGAAGAATGGCAAAGTTTCAAGCCCTCTTCTGATGGGCCAGACTTGAGGCCTGCTTCTTTAGAAGCATGTCTTGATTTCGTTTTCATTGATTTAGAATGTCTAGACCCACCCTGTGGAAAAGGATAATATCTGAGATCTTCCTTAGGAGGGGAACTATATATGCAGCTCAAGTCTGATAATGTTGGGAGAGGAACACTCCTTTAAAGAGTAGAGGTAGGACTTGAGTTCTTTTTGACATACCTGGAAGATGCAAGTCTGTGTTTGGCAGAACATATACCTCTTAATCCATCAAGTTCGGAAATGGAATATCTGATATCCTCTTCAGTAAATGGGGCACATATCAATATACTTTTAGTAGAACTGGAAAGTCTTGGCCTTCTTTAGGGGTAAGGGGAATGTATTTTATAGATTTCATGTGAAGGAAGAGTCACCTGCAAACTCTGCTGAAATGGCAGGTCCCACATTTTCTTGGATAGATCTCACAGGTTTTAGAGGCTGTTGGGCTGTTTTGAAGTGTTCCAGAGTATCATGGAGAGATGTTGATTGTCCCAGATACTCTTGGTCACATACCAAAGGGCCTAGAGCACCTTGGTCAGATTCCAAAATTCCCAGAGCCCCTGGCACAGATGCAAAAGTTTCTAGAGTCCCTGACACAGACTCTGAAGGTTTAAAAATCTCTTTGTTAATTGGCAAGGGTTGTGATATCTCTGGAGTAAGTGAACAAGGTTGCAGAGGCTGCTCTGAAGGATGTGAAAATCCTAGATCATCTTGGGAAGTTGGTGATGTTTCTATAATCCCATGGGTAGAAGATGGTATTTCTAAAGGACTTTCTGTACAAGGTGATATTCCTAGAGTACCCTGTGCAGATTCACCATGTCCAAGATCATCTGGATCAGATGACAACTGTCTTAATGGCCCCTTGTCCAAACAATGGCCTGGATCCTCTTGAGATGACAAGAAAGCCTCTGGAGACCATTGAGCAGATGGTGAATGTTCAAGAGGTTCTTGTGATAATATAAACAGTCCCAGAACTTCTTGTGAATGCAATAAGTTTCCTACACAGACTTGCTGAGATTTTGACTCTCCTTGTACACTTGAAGATATTTTCTGACAACGTAGTTCTGATGAGGAGGGTACCACAGTTCCAGGTGCAGAAGGTGTGGGGCTAAGAGATCCTTTGTAAGATGAAGAAGGTTCCAGAATTTCCTCAGGAGATATTGATAATCCTAAAATTTCTTTTTCAGACAGATTAATTCCCATAGAACTTTGGGCAGATAGTGAAAGACCCAAAGACCCTGGAGTAGATGGCAAAGCTTCCAAAATTCTCAGGGAAGTTTCTGGTAAATTACATACCTCTTTGGTAGATGGCAATGTTTCTGAAGTCTCTGTCATAAGGAGAGAAGGTTTCATAGTCTGCCCTGAAGGAGGCAGATGTCCTAAAGAATTTTGAACAGATGATGAAGTTTCTATAATACCAAGATTAGAAGACGGTATTTCAAGAGTACTCTCGGCAGATGGTGATGTTCCTAGTGTCTCCTGGGTAGATTCAGAAAGCCCAAGATATCTTGGATCAGATGATGACTTTTCTAAAGGACCTAGGTGCAAATAAGTGACTGGAGTGTTTTGGAAAGACAAGGAAGTATTGTGAGATCCTTGAGCAGATGGTGAATGTCCAAGAGGTTCTTGTGATGAGATAGATAACCCCAAATTCCCTTGGTTAGACAATGTATTTCTTAAATAGATGTGCTGGTTTGGTGAATCTTGTAGATTCACTTTTTCTCCTGAAGACATTTCCTGTAAACCTTGGTCTTTTAGTGAAGGTCTTACAGGCCCCATTTGAGATGGGTCAGATTTCACAGACACTTGGTCAGATGGAGAATGTTCCAGAGATTCCTGAGAAAATGTAGGTGTTCCCACTATCACTTGGTCAGATATGAAATTGCCCACCACACATTGGGCAAATGTTGAAATTTTTAGTCTCTGTAGGAGAGACACCAAAATGTCTAGATACCTTGAGACAGATTTTAAAGTCCCATAAACCTCTTGGGAAGATGGCAAAGGTCCTTGTGTCACTTGTGTAAATTTGGAAGGACCCAGATTTCCCTCCCAAGGATCCTGAATTCCTAGAACACTTTGAGCAGATGTTGCAAATTCTTTTTTTTATTATTTTTTTATCATTTTTTATTTTAATTTTTAATAGCTTGTTTTACATGTCAATCCCAGTTCCCTCTCCCTCCCCTCCTCCCGCACTCCCCTTCCCCCCCTCCCTCCCACCCTATTGCCAAATCCTTCCACATAGGGGATCAGATGTTGCAAATTCTATAGACTCGTGGGCAGATGAGCGTGTTTCTGTAACACCCTGGGGAGATGGTGAAGTTCCTAGAGTACTTTTTGAAAATTGAGAAAATCCACCATCTCCAGGAGCAGATGCTGACTGTGCTAAAACCTCTTGGGCTAAAGAAGGGCCAAGATCCTTTTGGAAAGATGTGGAAGTTTCTGGAGATGCTTGGACAGACGATGATGTTTCTCTACCACCTTGGGTAGAGAGTGATGTTCCTAGAGTACCTGCTGAAGATTGAGAAGGTCCACAATCTCCTGGAGCAGATTCTGACTGTGCTAAAGCCTCTTGGGCTAAAGAAGGGCCACGATACATTTGGGAAGATGTGAACGTTTCTGGAGATGCTTGGTCAGACGATGGTGTTTCTCTGCTACCTTGGGTAGAGGGTGATGTTCCTAGAGGACCTGCTGAAAATGGAAAAGGTCCACAATTTTCTGGAGCAGATGATGACTGTGCTAAAGCCTTTTGGGCTAAAGAAGTCCTAGGATTCTCTTGGGAAGATGTGGAAGTTGCCTGAAACCCTTGATCAGGTTTTGAATGTCCTAAATATTCTTGTGCTGATATGGAAGTTCCCAGAGTCACTTGTGTAGATAGTGAATCTCGTAAACACCCTTGCTTAGGTAGTGAATGTCTTTGAGACCCTAGGGCAGATGTAAACAATTTTGAACACAATTGGGATGATAATAAAGATTTCAAGGTTCCTGGCACAGATGGAGTAGATCTCAGTGAACCTTTAGAAGATGAAGAAATTTCAAGAGTATCCTGGAGAGATGTTGATGATCCCTGAAAATTTTGGTCAGAATCATAAGTGCAAACAGCAGTTTGGGCAGATATTGAATGGCCCAGAGTACCTGGGACAAATGGCAAAGTTCCTTGAGTCCCTGATGAAGAAGATTCTGAAAACTTAAAAGTCATTTGGGGAGATGGCAAGTTTTCTGATGCCTTTGAAGTACATTTGGAAGGTCACAGATACCCTGGGGAATAAGACTGAAGTTGTAGAATACCATGCGCATCTAACGAAACTTCTATAATTCTCTGGAGAGAAGATGATGTTTCAAGAGTAACTTGAGATGATGGTAAAGTTCCCAGCATCCCCTGGGCAGAGGAAGAAAGTCCACCTCCTGGAACAGATGGGAACTGTGCTACAGCCTCTTGAGAATAGGAAGAGCCTACCACTTTGTGGGAAGATGTGAAAGATTCTTGTGACCCTTGGGCAAATGACAAATGTCCTAGAGACTTTTGTCCTGATGTAGAAAAGCCCACAGCTCCTTGGGTAGATGATAATTTTCCTTCACACATTCCCTGAGGCGGGAATGTCCCAGAGTCACTTTTGTGGTTGCAGACATATTCTGCCCCACTTGTTCTGGTAGGGAATGTGTACCTAGTTCAGATGGGGTAGATCTCAGTGACACTTGGCTAGATGGAGAATGTTCCACAGAACTTTGGTTAGTTGGTGTATATTCTAGACACTTTGAAGATTTGGACAGTCCAAATTTTTTTTGCAGTGTAAGGAAGGGCTTTTAGCATCTTGCAGCACAGAAGTGAAAAGTCTTGGTGATTCTGAGGCAGATAAATTTTTTTCTATAGGTCCTGTGGTAGACAGAGCAGTTTTGAAATTCCCTTGGTCAGACGACAATACTTTTACTTCCCTGTGGGAAAACTGGGAAGGTCGCCAAGTTCCCAAGGAAGGAAACCCGAGTCCCAGATTATCTTGGCCTTTTGGCATAGGTTCTGTGTTCCCTTGCCTATCTAATGAAAGTTTCATAGCCCCTTGTGTACATGTCAATGTTCCTAGAACACCCTGGAAAGACACAGGTGTTCTCAGAGACCGTGAGACAGGTGAAGAAACCCCTAAATCCAGTTGGGCAGATGGAGAAGATCCCAGAGTCACTGGAGTAGGTCGTGAATTTCCCAAATGCCCTTTTGAAGAATTGGATGTCGCTAGATTGTCATGTGTACTCGTAGAAACTTTCAGAGTACCCTGTGAAGACAGGCATTGTCCTCCATCTTCTGAGAAAGAAAAAGAAGTTTGAGAACTCATTCGAACAGATAAGGACATTGCCAAAGGCCCTAGGGAAGATGAAGCAGTTCCTAGATTCCCTTCTCCAGATAAAGAAATTACTTTGTGCCCCATTGAAGAAGGAAGAGATCCTGAAGAGTCTGCAACAGATGGATTTGTTTGTTTAACATTTTGTGCAGTCTGCAAAGACTCAGGAGGTCCATGAGAAGAAACAGAGTGTCCTAGAGTAGCTTGGTTAGATGTGGAGAGATCAGAAGAACCTTCTGCAGACAGGGAAGTTTCCAAATGCCTTTGGGAAGTAAGGAAAGGACTCACTCTTGCCTGGGCAGATATGGAAAGTCCCAGAATCCCTTCATCAGATACCACATGCCCTGGGGTAGCTGCAGACATTTTACATGCACCCGGTGAAGATGAATATCTTGGAGTCTCACAGGGAGATGTCAAAGGTTTGACAGATCTTCGTGCATTTAGAGAAATTTTCGGAGACTCTTGGGCAAATTTCATTGCTCCTGCCATCTTTTGGGCATGGTGGGTATGTCCCTGAGACACTGGGATGGATGGAGAATGTGCTAGTGGGCTCTGTGCTGAAGTGGACTGTGAGCCTGTACCTTGTTTAAGTGAAGAAGAGTTTGAAATCCCTTGGGAAGATAAACGATAGCCTGGAGTCCTTTGTGTAGCTGTGGGCCGTCTTATATGCCCTTGTGTAGATATGCAGGAACCCACAGCTCCTTGAGAACAATGAGAAATTGTTTGACTACCTTGTTCCAAATAGGATGGTCCCATATGATTGGGAGTACAAGCTAGATACACTGAAGTTCCTACCATAGGTGGAGAAATCTCCATTTTCTCTCCTACATGTGACAGTTTCTCCTGACACTGCATAGATTGGAGTGCTCCTAGCATGCTTGCAGAAGATGACAAGGACTCTAGAGTTTCTTTGCAAGATGCCAAAGGCCTCAGAGAACATTTGGCAGATACAGTAAGTTGTGCAGGGCAATGAGGAGATAGAACAGGTGCTGGATCACTTGGGACATGTGGTGAATGTCCTCTAGGGACTTTGTTCAATGGTGAAGTCTCTCTATGAACTTTGACAGATGGAGAATTTCTCATGGGCTCTCTCAAATATGACAAATGACCACGATTCCTTTGGGCAGGTTGAGATGATTCCAGATTGCCAGGCAAAGAATCCAAAGGATCAAGATCTCCTAGGGAAGATGAAAAAGGACACAGAGTTCCCTGTGCAGAAAAGGAAAGTTCCAGAGGCCCACCAACATATTGCAAAGGTTCAGGATACCCTGAGGTTGCAGAACCTGGGCATATTTTCTGAGAATCTGAGGTAGATGGTGCATGTTTTCCAGTACCTGGAGGAGATAACAAAGATGCTGGAGTGCCCTGTTCAGTTTGGGAAGGATTCAGAAATCCTAGGACAGATGCTGGATGTTGTAGAGAATTTAGGGCAGACTGTGAAGTTCTTTTAGGGAGTTGAGAAGGAGAACGATGTTTCCTAGATCCTCGATCAGACAGCAGTGTCACTGGAGTCACTTGTGGAGACACAGATAGTCCTGGAAGTACTTTGGAAAATGGAGAATCATGCACAAGCCCTTCAGCAGCCTGGAATTTTTTTAGACTCCCTTCTATAGATAAGTAGGTTCCCAGAGACCTTTGATCAGATGACAAAGATCCTGGTATCACCTGGCTATTTTGGGGAAATTCCAGAGTTCCATCAGTTGATGGCATAATTCCTGCAGTTTGTTGTGCAGATGTGGATAGTTCCAGTGTGCCTTCAGCAGACAAGTAATGCCCCCCTGTGTGCTGGGGAGATGGGGAGATCTCTAGTGTACCTTGTGTAGATTTGAGCATTGTCAGAGTCCCTTGTGCTGATTGGTAAAGCCTGACACCTTCATCAGAACGAGAAGATGATGGAGTCACTTGTGGTGAAGCAGTGTCCCATATGCCCTACAGTGGATGGGGAAGTTCCTGAAGTTGCTCCAGTACATGGGGAGTTTGTGTTTGGTTCTGGATCTGCTGCAGAAAGTGCTGAAGACGGTAAAGACCCTCCAGCAGATAGTGATGTATGCAGCACTGCCTGGGCTGATATGGAAAGTTTCAGAGGTTCTAGGGCAGATTTAGAAGCAGCTACATACCCTTGGTTAGATGAAAAAGATCCTGCAGCTCCTTGGGTAGAAGTAGAATGTCCTCCAGGCATGAGGGATGCTGGCAATGGTCCCACAGTCCCTGGAGCAGATTGAGAAGATTCCAAACCCTCTACTACATGAGGCAAAGGGCCCACAGTACTCTGGGAATATTGGTATGATTCCCCAACCCCTGAATTTTCTGAAGGTTCTAGGGTCAATTGAACAGATGACAAAGAACTGTGCATAGGCAATGTCCCATCTGCCACTGTGGGGAGTTTCGTAGACCCGTTAGAAGACATCAATGGTCCTAGAGTCCTTGGAACAGGAAGAGGTTGTTCCTGAGTACCTGTTGCAGATGGTGAATGTTCTACATACTCTGGTGAAGACCATAATGATTCATGGGTTTTCTGGGTAGACAGGACACATCCTGTAGACCCTGGGGAGGGAAATGCCCCTTGTAAAGCAGGTTGTGTAGATGCAAAGAACATTGGAGCCTCCTGGGAGGAAGTTTGATGTTTTAAAGTACTTTGAGCAGAATACACAATTCCTTCCATTTCTTGTGTGGGTGAGGACAATTTTAGAGACCCCTGGGCAGACAGAGAAGGGCCCAGAGGCTCTTGGGCAGATGAAGAAGTTCCTAGAGTTCCTTGTGAAGAGAAGGAAGTTACTAGAG
>NW_024434104.1:0-45520 GCF_017639785.1 Mesocricetus auratus | reverse complement strand
TGGGCTTTGCTGGATCCATCCCAGAAAAGTCTCTACAAGGATGTGATGGTGGAGACCCACAGGAACCTCACTGCCATAGGTGAGACTGGAATTTCCTTCATGATTTAAAATAAGGGGAAATTTGTTTCTTTGTTGTTGATACTCTTCTGTAATTTTGATTGATAAAACGGAAACTTAGGTGAATAAGGCATAGTTCTAATGTTCATTGATGATATTAACTTAAAATTGATGCCATTTCTGTTCATATTATATGCATTTTCTGGTATTCTATTTTAGGCTACATGTGGGAAGACCATAAAATTGAAGAACATTGTGACAGTTCTAGAAGAAATAAAAGGTAATATTCAAGTGCAAGCTTATGCAAATTTGTATTATACCCCATTGAGGTTTGTGCTGTAGATATGCCAATCCTTTTAGTTTCATACCACTCAGATATTTTAAACAGTATACTCGTTGAAGAGGTGATATGTTTATGTCCAAGATTTTTTAAGAAATAAAGATTCTATAGAGAAGCAGTCATTACTCATATGTTTGTGACTTTGCTAAGTATATTGAAAGGGTCAGATTATGACAGTCAAGAAGGTTGTTTTGGAGGAACCTTAATCCATATATGACCTGTTTCTGAGGAAAAGAAAGCCAAATTGTGGGAATGAAATGTGCAAACATTTTATTTATTATTCTTGCTTTAGTAAGTATATTGTCCACTGGGGCAGTGGTAGTGCATACCTTTAATTCCACCACACAGTAGGCCTAGGTGGCTGGATTTCTGTGAGTTTGAGGCCAGCCTGGTCTATAGAATGAGTTCTAGGACAAAATCCAAAGCTACACAGAGAATCCTGTCTCAAAAAACCATGAAAATGAAAGAATATCATATATTGCTCTAAATACCAGTTATGTGAGCTTAGAATATGGAAAGAAGCAATGTATCTCCCCTCACCTTCTGGGAGACTAGAAAATATGAATGTTATATAGTAGTTCCCCACCTTGAGTAGCTGTGTTAAATATGATACAAGATTACAGATAATTGGATTTCCAACTTCCTTGGGATGACATCAATGAAGTCACACTGCAGAAAAGCCCTCTGAGTCCTGGAATATATGAATATGTTCATTTGTCATGGCATATTCAGCCAAACAAATATAATTCAAAATATAGGAAAACTTATGAAAGCAGTATGACAAAGCTCTGAGTTCATCCAGTTCTTCTTGAATATGGGAAAAATCTCACATAAATAAGATGTCATAGATGTGGGCCATGAATAAATGCTCTAACTCTCTGCCACAGGTATCTGCATAGCCACAAAGCAACCCCTCATAATGGAAGCATCATGAATATAAAATTTAAGAACTGATTCATATTTGTAATTGGGCAAATTTTTAAATTCAATGTATGTAGACACCATGATTCATCAATATAATGGAAGTGGTAAAGCTTTTACATGTGCCAGCTATCTTTGCAGTAATGAAATAACCCATCCTGGACAGAAAATCCTGTGAATACACTCAATGTGTTAAAAACCTTTGTGTGTTGCAGGCATCTTCAAAGACATGAAACATTCATCCTGTAGGGAAACCATATGAAAGTGTTCAATATGGTGAAGTCTTTGCATGTTACAGTTGTCTTAAACTCCATAAAACAACAGGTTCTGGGAAGACAGACCATGAATGTAATCAATGTGGTAAAGCTTTTTCTTTTTGAGTTGTTTTTCTTTTTTGTCTTTTTTTAGTGTTTTTTCTATTTTTTCTTTGACTTTATTCTATGCTAAAGCTTTTTCTAAACATAGCAGTGTCATAAGTCATAAAACAACATATATTAGAGAAAAGCCCTATGGATGCAATCAGTGTGGTATAGCTTTTTCTCATGTCAGTGGTCTTCAATATCATAAAAGAAGACATACTGGAGGGAAATCTATGAATGTAATCATTGTGGCAAAGCATTTTCAGATCCCTCTAAACTCCAAAGACGTAAAAGAACACACACTGTAGAGAAACCCTATGCATGTAATCCCTGTTGTAAAGCTTTTGTAAGTCATAGTGACCTTAAAAGGCATATAAGTACATACACTGGAGAGAAACCCTATGCATGTAATCACTGTGGTAAAGCATTTGCAAGTCATAGTCATCTTCAAGTACATAAAAGATCACAAACTGGAGAGAGACCCTACAACTGCAATCAATGTGGTAAAGCTTTGTCACAGGTCAATCATCTTCAAGTACATCAAAGAACGCATACTGGAGAGAAACCCTATGAATGTTGTCACTGTGGCAAAGCTTTTGCAAGCCAGAGTCATCTTCAAAGGCATAAAAGATCACACACAGGAGAGAAACCCTATGTTTGTAATCACTGTGGTAAAGCCTATGCAATTCATAGGTAGATTAGAAGACACATAAAAACACACACTGGTGAGAAACCCTATGTATGTAATCAATGCGGTAAAGCCTTTTAACATGTCAACAGTCTTCAATATCATAAAAGAACACATATGGGAGAGAAGCCATATGAATGCAATCAATGTGGTAAAGCCTTTTCACACACCAATGGTCTCAAATATCATAAAAGAACACACACTTGAGAGATACCATAGTAATGTAATCAATGAAGTAAAGCCTATTCACATGTCAGGAGGCTTCAATATCATAAAAGAACACATACCGTAGACTGACCATGTGAATGAAACCAATGTGGTAAAGCCTTTGTAAGAAATCACACTGCAGAGAAACCCCTAAATTGTAAGCAGTTTGGTAAAGCTGTGCATTCTGCATAACTCAATAATTTGTGAGCTCCTGAAAACTTTAATACTTAAGGAAATCTGGGTATAAAGGATTTGGTAAGATATTCAATGAACAAACATTTAGTTATACAAGATTCTGCAGGGAAAACATCTGAAAAGTGTCATGAATCTGCTCAAGCATTGTGATGCTTCTGTTGTGTTTGCATCTGCAAACTGGTATGTACAAATGTCCTACAAGTTCACTGATAAGGTAACCCTTTTTGTGTTCATGCTTTTTTTTAATTGCATAAAAAATCCTCTTTGGGATCAGTCTATTGGACTAAATTAAATCCTAAATTCTTGCTTTCTGTTCCATGAGCTAATCTATTATGCAAGGAAACGTTAAGACTCTAAATGCCTCAACCCCCGGGATACAGGAATGAGTGCATTCCTTTGCTCATCACTCCTCTCTCTGCAACTGGATTCCAGGAGTTCAGCTCAGTGCTTAGCTGTGGGTGTCTGCTTCTGCTTCCATGCAGCCTAGACACTGGGGGATGGCCTAGGCACTGTCAGTTAAATGGCCTGGGGTAGACCTAATGGGGCTTCTCCAGGGGAATGAGTATTTATCCCTAGTGCATGAATGTGCTTCAGGAGCCCATTCACCATGTGAAGATTCTCTCTCAGCCTAGACACAACAGGTAGGGTCTATGCCCTGCTCCAAATGACATGACAGACTTTTATGATCCCCCATGGAAGGTCTTTCCATTCCTGGGGATCAATGAAGTTGGGATAGTGGGGTCAGTAGCAGGCAAGAGAGGATGGGAAGGTTAGAGAACTGGGCTTGATGTGTAAACTAAAATTGTTTCTAATTGAAATAAAATTTATTTAAAAAAAGAATGGGAAAGATGGTGTGGTAAAGTACCTTAGCTAACAATTGATGGTGCCATATCCCTGAAGTACTAGAGCTTCAGGGAAGATTATGCAGAAGGTCTTAGAGTAGTCACAGTCTCTCTTTGTTCGGTGGTCCTCCCACCATAACACATTGACCATTTTCATCTTGGATGACTTTGCAATTCCTACCTCCATTTACTGAGTACCATGATTACAGGCTTCTGCTAACATGCATGGATTAGGTGGCTTCAATTTCACATAGAGAGGCATTAGAATGATGGGACATGTCACATGAGGAATTGCCCTTAGCATATTCCAAATTTACTTATCTCCATCAACCTGGATTTCACCATTTGCAGAATAAGGCAAAACTCTTCCCAGGTCCTATGATGACTTATAATAGACTCGATGTTAAGGTAAAATAATATTTATCAAAGTTGGAAGACAGTGGACTTTAATGACAGAAAGGGTGCATTCTTCTGTTACTGGAGTTAGTACCAGAGCCTGTGTCCTGACTATCCTAACCATTCAGCCTTAGTCACTCATCCTCAGTAAGTCAATTAAAAGAATCAAATTATCTAGTGACACGCTCAAGTAAATGCCGATACTCTGGAGTCAAGATGGGTTCTTGAAGAAAAAATATTACAGAAGGGAAAATGACAAAATTCATGAAAAATTAAAACATATTTATTCAGTTTGAATAATTTGGAGCTATAATGAAAATACAGGGTAAATAATCCATCCCTAGGGTCCTAACAGGCTTAGATAGAAGGCAAATATAGGTAAAGTTAAATAATCAAATGAAGCCAAATAATGAATTTTCCCCATCTCTAAAAAACTCACCCATTCTCATTTTTTGTTTATTCTGTAAAGTGGTCAGAGAAGAAGTAAATGTTTCTTCAATATTGACATTCTCATTTGCTAGACTCAAGTCTTTTCCCACAATGGGATTACAGGGAAATTAGAATTATTTTTTTCCTAGACAGGGTTTCTCTGTATTGTTTTGAAAACTCTTCTGGAAATAACCATAGTAGACCAGGCTGGCCTTGAACACACAGAGACCTGCCTACCCCTGCCTACCCAGGGCTGGGATTAAAGGCCTGCATCAACAATGCCCAGCACTGGAAATTAGAATTTTATGGGTCTATTGTTTCACTAGTTGTAGGTCAAAAGTAGACCCCATGAAGTTGACTTCTGGTCTCCACAAAACTGTCATGGTCAAAAATTTTGTAATCATATTATAGACACACACATATTATGGAATATTGTTTTGTTGTATTTTTCATAAATCACATTGCCATGACATTATAAAACATCTCTGGATAATCCCTTTGAAGGCAGGACTTCAAGATGAAGTTCCCCATGGGAAAAAGATGGGGATGTGAAGAACTTGGACTTTCAAATGATAATTACATATACACATAACCATAGCACATGAAGCTATGTTGTGAAATAATGGTGTGGACCATGTGCTGAACATTGCAGCTTAAAAATTCCAGCATTTCACCACTTGCAGACCAACCTCACTTCTCCAGCACCTTCAGAGTCAGGCAGATCTCTGTGAGCTCCAGGTCAGACTGGCAGAATGAGTTCCAGGATAGTCAAAGACACATAGAGAATGCTTAGATTGAAAAACTTGATGGGATCCACCTTTATCTGCTTGTTGTCAGTTTATGTGTTTAACTCCAGCACTCAGGAGACAGAGGCAGTTGGATTTTCTGAGTTTGAGGCCATCCAGGTCCACAGAATGAGTTCTAGGGTTACACAGATAAACCCTTGAAATGTGATGGGGAAAATAAAAGTCCCCAACTAAGTGGCATGACAGGGAGCCACAAACACTTCCCACAAGAAGGGACTTAAGCTCACCTCTACCACATGGTCTTAAGAAAACTGGGAACTGGATGGCAGCCTGACTTGCCAGTCATAAATCCCCCAACCATGGATTAAGTGGCCAGAAGCTCAGACCCATGAGCAGTTGCAAAGACATCTGCAGCTACTCCCTTGTCTGGAGAAGACTGGGAACCAGATAGCCTCTTACCCTAACAGTCATAAAACCAGGCCCTAGTACACAATCGTAGAAGGTGCTCCAGCCAGTGAACCCCGAGACCACAAATGTGCAAGTTACTTCTACCTATGTGGCAGTTATTGCCTTCTTCTAGATCCTTGGTTTCATGATAATCTTGTATGGAAACTTTCCTTGCAAACTGAGACCTTTAATAGCTTTAGAGCCCACTTTTTTGAAATACTCAATATTGAAGTACACCTTAGATGCTTAGACTCATAAACCAGACAATAACTTTATATTCCTAGACAGCCATTGTTGGACTAGCTGGGCCACAGCCTGTGAGACATTCTAATGAATCCACTTTCTACAAACACAGAGAGACTCATTGTCCCAGTACTGTTCCAGTAGAGAACATTGAATGATGCAAGTGTGTTTTTCATCTGCCCACTGAGGAAGATGTGCTGGCTGAGCATAACACTCCTGAAGGCATTCTTCACTGCCCTGTTCTCTCTGAGTGTTCAACTTACCAGAAGACTACGGTTTCTTTTTGGTTTTTTGTTTTTGTTTTTTTTTACGAGACAGTGTTTCTATGTATTGTTTTGGAGGCTGTCGGTCCAGCCTGGCCTCGATACTCACAGAGATCTGCCTGCCTCTGCCTCCCGAGTGCTGGGATTAAAGGCATGCACCACCACCACCCGGCTTCAAGACTACGCTTTTTAATATTATTCATTTCTCAAGATTTTCACATGGATTTCAGGAATAAAACTCCCAATACAATGGCGCTGTCACCAAGTCTTCTGGCAGGAGAAAGACATATCATCTTTTTTATGATCTGTTTCTTGGATTTCTCTCATGATTGTCTGAGGTGTCTGTGAATACCAAGTACAAAGTAGAGTCAGTTCTCCTGGACTCAGCAAGAAGCCATAGAACAAACTTCTTCTTCTTCTTCTTCTTCTTCTTCTTCTTCTTCTTCTTCTTCTTCTTCTTCTTCTTCTTTTCCTTTGGGTTTTGGCACAGGGTTTCTCAGTGCCTTTGGTGGCTGTCATACAACAAGCCATTGTTGACAAGGTTGGCCTCACACTCACAGAGACCTTCTGCCTCTGCTTCCCGAGTGCTGGGATTAAAGGCTTATGCCACCAAATACCAGCTCAAACACATTCTTCTGTATCGTAAAATTGTCTATTTTTTACTATCCTGGTCTCCCTTCTATCTGCTGAATGAGAGAATCACTCCAGTCCACACTGTGTCATGGCCTGTGCAAACTCGGCACATGGTGTGGAGAAGGAGGAAGAGGATGAACCTGTGAACAGCAGGAGGAGAGGTGGGTCATCTCCTGGAGACAGGGGTGAGTGATACTGAAATCAGAGTCTCTGAAGATCTCTTAAAGGCCCAGGTATGGAATAGAAGCCTGGGCCAGGGCCCCCTGTGCTGTGACTTTAAGCACACTCTGACCCTTAAGGAAGTGCTCTTGTCGTTCAAGCCTCACTAGCCTATCAGTGTCACTGGGCCAACCCATCCATCACAAGTCTCCCAGGACACTTCCTGGAGCCATGGTTCAGGCTTGGTTTCACAGCAGGACAGGCACTAGAGATTGATTGCTGTGCTGTGAGCACTGCTGTAGGGAATGTGAGGTGCATATGGATGAGTACAGAAGTCACAGCAGGGTGAGTGAGGGGATGCTATCCCAAGACAGGGAAGCATGGGAGATGGTGGGGAAGACCCTCCCTGAGGGAGGCTGGGCGGGAACCTGGGGCCACATTCAGTGTTCTGTGAGGTCCCATGTGGTCTTACAAATCCCAAAAACCTGGTGCTGGCCTGGGAATACTTCACTCTTTTGTCTGCCCCTGTGGAAAGCATTTCCATTAGGGAGATTTGTGTAGAAACATCATTGTAGTCAACACCAACATGCTTTTTGTACACATGGAAGGCAACTTGCCAAACTTTGACAGCCCTCATTTCTCTAATGTCTTCTAGAAGTACTGGAGTTGATGTTTAACAATTAGGTAGGAGATTGATTTGGAGTTAATTTTGTGCATGGTGTAAATGGTATTCTGTTTCTTTATTTTTTGCATTTATTTATTCTGTGTAGTTTTGGAGACTGACCTGGAACCTGCTCTGTAATCTGGCTAACCCCAAACTCATAGAGATTTTCCTGCCTCTGCCTCCTTAGTGATGGAATTAAAGGCATGGTACACTAAAGACGCCTGTAAATGGATCACACTCCACTACTAAACTGTGATAGGGAAGAGTAGAGTTGTTGATATAAAGGATTTGCCAGTTCTTAGGGAATAGTAAGTCCTATAAAATAGAATTGAGGTAAGGGAGTGCTGTCTCTAAAATAACCCAAAGAAAAGTAGTATGCTAACCAGACTTGTTAGAGAGTAGAATGCTAAAATTCACAGTTGTTCTCCATGACTCTCCAGACATTTGGCTCCCAACCATGACAAAGGAGAAACTCCTGATGTATAAACAGCCTCTGGCCCATCCACATATTACAGAGCCTGACTTTTACAAGCTGCTCAAGGTGGCATTGCTGGGACACAATGAACATTAGGGCATGGTGTGCTACACAGGTCCAGTTTTTACTAGAGAAAATGTCATAGTTCTGCCAGATGGGCAACATGAGACCAGGTGACAGGTATTTGACAAGAAAAACACTGTTGGGTTGTGTGTTGAACTGAGCAAGACTGTCTGTTTATGTCCTCACTCATAGAGAAGGATCATGGCTCCTTCTCAAACCCAGACACATGCTTAGTAGAGCCAGAAACAGCCTGAGTCCTAGTCCTAGGAGTTTTCCACCAGATCCTGAGGTATCTAGAATAAAATAGATCTCCTCCTTTCAAACTAGGAAGATGTTTCAGAGAGAATGTAATTGGCTGGATCCAGGGCTGTTGTGGAGGGATTTCTTCAGAATCTGAGAATACAACTCTTCCCATCATAGGGAGATGTGTTTATTGGACCCAAGGCCACTGTGGGCATAGGCAGTAATGTTCTTGGGATATCCTGTGTACCCATTATGCTGATTTATTTATTTGTTTATTTATTTATTTGGAAACCTCCTGAGTTTGTTCCATTGTATACTTTCTGCTGACTTCCTAGAAGTCTCCTATTTCCCCCTGGATGTAGTATACAGGAAGCTATTCTTCATACGAGAATTACTTAGAATAAGACAAAGATTAAGAGAGACATCCCTGCCCCAGATTTTATCTTTTCTTTGTTCTGCCTTTCCTATCTTTTTCATCTTCTGGCACCTCTACCTCAGGACCTGTCAGTAAAGTATAGCCTGCTGTTGAAGTCTTTCAGTTCCTAACTGTCCCAACTTTCAGTTTTCTGTCACTATTTAATTTTTTCAAAGTTTACGCTGGAGACTGAACCTAAAAGAATTTGAAGATGACAGCATATTTTGAAATTCCAACTGCTTCATGAACAAGGCGGTGGTGGTGCATGCCTGTGGGGACACCAGACCTTAAGCAGAGACCCACTTTCCCATTGGCCTGGGAGTAGGCAGCTGTAAGACAATGTTTACTAAAAACATGTTTACTAAAAACAATACAATGCCTGGGGCAATAAGTTCCTGGAAAGGGCTTGCCCACAGGAACTGCCCTGACCTCGATCATTTCCAAAGATTAACCACCTCTTCAGACCCACCCACCTCCACCTCTGGTGTCAGGGTATATAATAACCAGCCAGAATAGGAATAAAAGAGAGCCTTCTTGAGGAGCCTTCGGTGTTGTCAATCCCCGACACCCTCGACACAGTCTCAGACTCAGGCTGTGCAGTGGAAGTGGCACATGCCTTTAATCCCTGCACTTGGTAGTCAAAGGCAGGAAGATCACTGTGTGTTTGATGCCAGCCTGATCTACAGAGCTGCTTCAAGGACAACTGGCTGTTGCACAGAGATAATCTTTCTCATCAAACCAAAAAGAATGTGTTTTAGGCTCTCTCTTCTTTGAGTATTAGACAGAAATGAATGCATGCTATCATTACAGAGATTTTTTTCTTTATTGATCTCTTAGTCTATTGAGTTATTTCTAATTGGAAAAGCATTTTAATTCTAGCACAGCAGCACTTCCAGCATTTTAGAAAAAGGTTTTTTAGACAAGCTCTATCATGTTGAAACAGGTGACCTTGATCCCAATCTGTTGCTTTCCAGGGCAATGACCTTGCTGTTGTCTTGTTTACCCCTTCTTAAATTAAGTGACTGTATGACATAAGGGTTTTTAAATCATCCATTTTGATCATGCAGTTGACTGTCCATTGCAGTCACAGGACAAGGATTTGCATGTAGAGAATTAAATCTGCCTTTAGACCAGAGTAGAAAAAATATTTTGTTGGAATCACTGAAAGGGAGAAACAGGGCAGGAAACCAGCTGGTTGAGTCACAATCATGAAAAAGAACCTGATTGTGGCAATGTGATAGTCTGAATGTAATCTCCTGGGGAGTGAGTGGCACTATTAGAAGTCGAAGCTTTGTTGCAGTGAGTTTGGCAAATTTACCTCATACTGTATACTAATATCGATGCATCCAATTCCCAGTGATTATTTATTTACTTTTTTACTTCTGTAGGCTCCTTTATTCTCTTCTATTTTAATCTGTGAAAGATTTCATTGTTTTGCCTAAAAAGTACGATCAGCCTTTGCATGTGGTTCAGCACATATTCTTCTAGGGGATGACCTGAGTTCAGATTCCAACACTCAAATTTGGAGGCTAATTACTACCTACTACTCCAGATCCAGGGTGTCCAACCCATCTACTCTGGTATGTGACATGTACACATTTGGAAAACCTCTCTCTCTCACAAACCCTATATACAAAAATTGTTATAATCTTATTTTCAAAATTCTTGTTAGATATAGAGAAATGAGAGAAAAACCAGTCACTTTGGGTGAATAATACAAATCATGCACTGTTCCTTTTTAAATTTATTTAAAAATTTTTGTTTTCATTTTACATATCAGCCTCGATCTCCTCCCTCTCCATCTCCTGCCCCCAACCTATCCCACTTTTCATTCCTTGTTCACTCCTCAGAAGGGATAATTTCTTCTTAAAGGTGTAATTTATTCTTTTGGGAGTAAACAAACTCTGGCACACCAAGTTTAGGAAGGAACTGTGGGAACAAAAGACCTTGGGCAGAGGCCCACTTCCCCATCAGCCTGCGAACAGGCAGCTGTAAGACAATGTTTACTAAAATCAGGTTTACTGAAAACAATCTGGTGTCCATAAGAAATTTTTACCAATGCAATAAGATTATGATATGGGCTTGCCCATTGGAACAACCTGATCTTGACCTTTTCCAAAGACTAACCACCTCTTCCTGACCCACCCACCACCATCTCTGGTGTCAGGGCATAGACAGCCAGGGGAAAGAAAGGAGCAGAAGCTTTTCTTGAGGGAAGCCTTTCTTGGGAAGTTTTCTTGAGCCTTCTTGGGGCCTGCTTAAACTTTTCTTTGCAGTGCTGACTGGTCTCTGTGTCATCAATTTTGACACCCTCTGCACATTCTTGGATACAGGCTGAACAGCAAGGAACAAGACACTCCATCCCTTATCAAGACTGAGGAAGGCATCCCCCATTGTGAGTGGTCTCCAAAAAGTTAGTTCTTGCATCTGGGATGGGTAATGGTTTCACATTCAGGGTCCCCCCAAATAATTCAAGTCACATAACCATCACCCACATTCACAGGGTCTAGTTTAGTCCCATGCAGGTTCACAGTTGTCAGTTTATAGTCTCTGAGCTCCCACATGCAACAAAAGTAGGAAGAGTGGCTTTGTTGGAGTGGGCTTTTCCTTGTTAGAGGAAGTTTCTCACTGTGGGATCAGAAATTGAGGTTTGTCATATGCAGGATGCTGCCCAGTGAGTCAATCAATGTTCAACTGTCTCTGTGTCAAGATGTAAGGACTCTAACCTCCAACACCACATCTGCATATAAGCATCCATACCCCCTGCCATGAGGTTCAACTGAAACTCTGAAATTCTAAGTGACACCCTTCAATTAAATTTTATCTTTGTAAGAATTGCTGTGGTTCATGGAGTCTCTTCACAGCAATAAAAACCTAACACATACAGAAGTTGGTACCACAGATTTGGGTATTGCTGTCATAGGCTGAAACTGTCATACAATTGCTCTGATGTGTTCTCAGTAGTGTTGATGTGATTGCTTACCTCTATCATTATGTCTGTTCATTGGGATTTCTTTCTCAAGGCCATTTGCTACTTATAGAGCCAAGAAATGGTGCATGTTTACCTCTCAGTCAGTTTCCTTCTAAAGTGACTATGTGAATACATTATAATGTCCATGTCATGAGATAAGTGTGGGAAGCACCAGAAGTATATGAATACACTATTAAGGAAGCATTTGTATACAATGCAATTATCACACATCCTGTATTACACATGTGTGGATTGTTTTAGGACACTGTGACATATGATGATGTACTCATCGGCTTCACTTAGGAAGAGTGGGCTTTGCTGAATCCTTCCCAGAAAAGTCTCTGCAAGCATGTGATGCCAGACACCTGAAGGAAGCTCTTTTCCAGAGGTGAGGCTGAATTTCCCTTGATGATATAAAATAAGGGGAAGTCTGTTTCTTTGTTGTTGATACTCTTCTGTAATTTTGATTGAGAAAAAGGAATATTAGGTAAATAAGACAGTTCTAATGTTCATTGATGATATTAACTTAAAATTGATGCCATTTCCATTTATATTATATGTATTTTCTGGTGTTGTATTTTTGACTACAAATGGGAAGACCATAAAATTGAAGAACATTGTGACAGTTCTAGAAGAAATAAAATGTAATATTCAAGTGCAAGCTTATGCAAATTTGTATTATACCCCATTGAGGTCTGTGCTGTAGAAATGCCAATCCTTTTAGTTTCATACCACTCAGATATTTTAAACAGTATACATGTTGAATAGGTGATATGTTTATGTCCAAGAACTTTTAAGAAAAAAGATTCTATAGTGAAACAGTCATTATGCATAACTTTGCTAAGTATATTAAAAATGGTCAGAATAGCTGGGCAGTGGTATTACATGACTTTAACCCCAGCACTCTGGAGGCAGAGGCAGGTGGATCTCTTGTGAGTTCAAGGTTAGGCTGGACCCACAGCCTCCAAAACAATACAGAGAAACCCTGTCTCGTAAAACCAAAAAGAAAAGAAAATAAAAGAAATGGTCAGAATATGAGAGTCAAGAAGGTTGTTTTGGAGGAACCTTAATCCCTATATGACATGTCTCTGAAGAAAAGAAAGCCAATTTGTGGGAATGAAATGTGAAAAAATTTATTTGTTATTCTTGCTTTTGTAAGAGTATATTGTCCAGCAGGGCAGTGGTAGTGCATACTTTTAATTCCACCACACAGGAGACATTGGCAGCTGGATCTCTCTGAATTGGAGGCCAGCCTGGTCTACAGAGTGAGTTCTAGGACAGAATCCAATGCTACAAAAGGAAAAACCATCTCATAAAAAACCATGAAAAAAAGAATATCATGTATCACTCTAAATAAAAGCTGTGGGAGAATATAATATGGATAGAAGCAATGTGGCCCCTCTCACACTCAGGGCAATTAGAAAAAAAGAATGTTATTTACTAGTTCCCCACCTTGAGTAGCTGTGTTAAATGTGATACAAGATTACAGTTAATTGGATTTCCAACTTCCTTGGTAAGACATCAATGAACTCACACCTGCATTAAAGCCCACTGAGTCTTGGAATGTGTGAATACATTCATGTGTCCTGGTACATTCAGCCAATGAAATATAATTCAAATTACAGGAAAATTTATGAATGCAGTAGGTATGGCAAAGCTCTGAGTTCATCCAGTTCTTCTTAAATATGTGAAAATTCTCACATAAATAAGATGCTATAGATGTGGACCATGAAATAAAATCTCTAACTCTCTGTCATGTGTCTTCATAGCCACAAACAACTCCTCAAGAATGGAGGCATCATGAATATAAATATTTAGAACTGATTAATATATGCAATTAGTCAAAATTTTAAACTCAATGTATATAAACACCATGGTTCATCAATATAATGGAAGTGGTAAAGCTTTTACATGTGCCAATTATCTTTTCAGGAATGAGCCATACAAGAGAGAAACCTTTGAATACACTCAATGGGTTAAAACCTTTGTATGTTACAGGCATCTTCAAAGACATGAAAATGTTCATACTGGAGAAAAAATATGTGAAGGTCTTCAAAATGGTGGTGTCTATGCATGTCACAGTTGTCTCAAACTCCATAGAAGAACAGATGCAGGACAGACAGCCCATGAATGTAATCAATGTGGTGAAGCTTTTTCACAACACAGTAATCTCATAAGTCATAAAACAACACATATTAGAGACAAACCCTATGAATGCAATCAGTGTGGTAAAGCTTCTCTTCATGTCAGTGATCATCAATATCATAAAAGAACACACACTGGAGGGAAACTCTATGCATGTAATCACTGTGGTAAGACATGGTCAACCTCAAGTACATGAAAGAACACACACTTGAGAAAGACCCTACAACTGCAATCAATGTGGTAAAACTTTTTCACAGAACAGTCATCTTCAAGTTCATCAAAGAGCACATGTTAGAGAAACCCTATGAATGTATTCTGTGTGGTAAAGCTTTTACAAGCCAGAGTCATCTTAAAAGACATAAAACATCCCACGTGGGAGAGAAACCCTATGAATATCCTCAGTGTGGGAAATCATTTTTATGACACTGTCAACTGCAAATACATACAGAACACATACAGGAGAGAAACACTATGCCTGTAATCACTGTGGTAAAGCCTTTTCACTCAAGTCCTATGAAAGGACACATACAGGAGCAAGACCCTATGAATGTAATCTATGCGGTAAAGCCTAATGACAAGCCTGTAGTCTTCAATATCATAAAAGAACACACACTGGAGAGAAATCATATGAATGTAATCAATATGGTAAAGCCTATTCGCATGTCAGGAGTCTTCAATATCACAAAAGAACACATACCTGAGACCGACCCTCTGAATAAAACCAATGTAGTAAAGTCTTGGTAAAGAATCATACAGTAGAGAAACCCTATATTTGTAAGTAGTATGGTAAAGCTGTGAACTCTGCATAACTCAATAATCTGTGATGTCCTGAAAAATTTAATACTGAAGGGAATCTTGGTATAAAGGATTTCATAAGATCTACAATGAGCACACATTTAGTTACACAAGATTCTTCAGGGAAAAACATCTGACAAGTGTCTCCAATCTGCTCAAGCATTGTGATGTCTCTGTTGTGTTTGCACCTGCAAACTCTTATGGACGAGTTCGCTGATAAGGTAACCCTTTTTGTTTTCATGCTTTTCTTTAATTGCATAAAAAACATAACTCAGATCACTTGATTTCTCTAAATTCAATCCTATGTGCTTGCTGTCTGTTCCATGAACCAATGCATGATGAAGGAAACTTTTAAGACTTTAAATGCCTTAACCACTGTGGTACAGGAATGAGCGCATACAATAGAAAATCTTCACCTGTGAAAATCTCTTTGGTTAGAGAATGGATTGGATTTAATTATGTGATGTCAGTGTTTGGGTTTGTGATGGGTCATGCATGTTCTCAAAACCCTGACCTAGTTTCTGGCAATGAACTTGTAATAATTTTTCTCATCTGTATCTCTAACCCCATTCATATTTTAAACCCTTTTTTGAAACAGCTTTATATAAGGTAATGGGGAAGAAGTCATGGAAGAGAAATCCCTATTCATATAAACAATTTGGTAGATACTTTAGAATTCATACTCATGTTCATTTTCAATAAAATGTTTTTTCACATAAGGACAGGTGTCAGTTCATTCACTAGACCCATGATTAATGATTAGTGGGTGTTTCATTATGGAACAACTTACACAGATAATAATAAAAAAGACCCATCGAGGCATTCCTGCTCAAAAGATCAAATCTCTGACTTTCTGACACCCAAGAGAGACAGATCGAGGAGAGGGAGAAGGTAGAGAGAGAGAGAGGAGACAAGGAGAGAGAGAGAGACAGAGAGAGAGACAGAAAGATAGAGAGATAGAGACAGAGAGGAGAAGGAAAGAATGAGAGAGAGGGAGACAGTAGAGAGGGAGGTGAGAGAGACAAAGAGGGAGAGAAGAGAAAGATGCAGAGAGGGAGAAGGAGAGAGAGAGGGATAGAGAGAGAGAGACAGGAGAGGGAGACAGAGAGAGGGATAGAGAGAGAGAGAGAGGAGAGGGAGACAGAGAGAGGGATAGAGAGAGACACAAATGAGGGAGAGAGGAGAAAGGGAGAGGAGAGAGAGACATAAAGAGAGAGATGAGCGACAGAGAAAGACAGAGAGAGGAGAGACAGAGAAAGACAGAGGAGAGAGAGAGAAGAGAGAGAGAGAGAGAGAGAGAGAGAGAGAGCCTCTCCCAGCTTCTCCATCTCTGGGTCTGGCACACAGAACCAAAGGCACAGCACTGGAGACTCCAGCAGATCCCTCCCATCTGACTGACAGGTCCGCTAGAGGCTCTGATTGGCTTCTGAGTCCTGAATGACAGGACCAGGCGAGCAGAGGAGAAAGCACAGTGGTTTAATCTGAGCAAAGAATTCTGTGTGACCCCAGGGTTACAGCAAACCAGAAACTATGAGGTGAACCCTGTGGTGGGAGATTTTACCAACCCCACCCCAGTGGTGGAGCCAGCAATAGTTGGCTTTTATTGGCAGAGTCGGGACTGGGGTGACCCCAGATGAGGGCCCACCCTTGGCACCTTGAGGGCAGGGTTAGGAACAGGGCTAGGGAACATTCCAATCTCTTTGCACAGATAAAGAAGCTGGTAGGGAGTCCATATCAACAACCCACTCTCCAAGGGTTTATTGGTGAAGGTTTAAATCTGGCTTCTTCCTGGGACTCAGGAATTGGTGGGTTCACATTCAGCAGGAAGTATGGGTGGAGATGTATTCCCTAAGATGACATCCTGTAGACTTCAGGCATCGGTTCCTTGAGGAGGCAGAGAATGCAAGGTATTTTAACCTCCTGCCATAACAGGGAGGTGCGGGTGGAGACAGGCTACTGCGAGTCCAGGCAGTGTTTGGCAGCAATGATCCAATCCCAGCCTTCAGGGTGCCAAGGACAGGCCCTCTCCTGGAGTCACCTGAGTTCAGACTCAGCAATTAATAAGCCAGCCATTGTCCCTCAGAGAAGGGGAAAGGGACAAGAGCTCCTGAACAAATAGGGAGCATGGGGGGAGCAGAGAGGAAGGTAGGAGAAAGAGAAGGAGAGAATAATAGGGGGGAGGAGGACATGAAGGAGCAGGAAGGTTGAGTCAGGGGAAGAATAGATAAGGAGAGTGAGAAATGAGAGACCATATTAGAGGGAGCCATTATAGTTTTAAAGAGAAATCTGGCACTAGGGAAATGGCCAGAGATCCACAAGGATGACCCCACCCTACAATTTAAGCAATAGTGGAGAAGCTACCTTAAATGCCCCTCCCCTATAATGAGATTGATGACTACCTTAAATGCCATCCTAGAGCCTTTATCCAGTAGCTTATAGAAGCAGAGGCAGGCACTCACAGCTAAACACTGAGCTGAGCTCCTGAAATCCAGTAGCAGAGAGGGAGGATTGATGAGCAAAGAGGCCAAGATCAGGCTGGAGAATCCCACAGAAACAGCTGACCTGAACAAGGCTGGAGCTCATGGACCCCAGAGTGACAGCTGGGGAACCAGCATAGGATGAAACCAGACCCCCTGAACATAGGTGTGAGCTAGAACCACTGGGCAGTCTCTGGGGCCTCTTATGGTGGAACCAGTGTTTATCCCAACTGCACAAATGGACTTTGGGAGCCCACACACCCTGGAGAGAAACTCTCTCAGCCTAGATACATGGCTGAAGGCCTATGGCCTGCCCCAAATGATTTGACAGATTTTGATGAACCCTCACAGAAGACCACAACATCCCTGGGGAGTCGACGGATGTGGGACAAGGGTTCAGTGAGGGGCATGGGAGGATGGAAGGAAGAGGGGGGATGGGAGTGATATGTAAAATTAGTTTCTAATTTAAATATAACTTATAAAGTAAAAAAAGGAATAGGGGAGACTGGGTGGCAAATATCGGAGCTAACAATTGCTAGGACCAGAGCCCTGAAGGTCTGGAGATTAGGGGATGACACAGGACCTGCTGAGTTGCTTGCAGAGGGTGGAAGAAACACAGAATGGGGAGTAGAGGAAGGTAGCTCTAAATTCTAAGGCCACATGACCAGTTGCATACATGAGAATTATAGCTGACGTGAGTGCTTCTGTTGTGTTTTGCAATTAACATATTCGTACAGAAATCTGTATGTGTGGGTATTTGTTTATCTGCACTGGCCTGTCCTTGGGGTTCAGACAGGACATGCCCTCTCCTGCAGACACTGAGAGCACCACCTGTGCACATCCACTATGTTGCCTTTGAAAAGGGCCCTGACTCCTCGGCCATGAATGGGGCCTCTGGTAATGGATCAGTATTTATCCCTGGTGTGCAAACCAACTCTGGGATCCCACTCCTCCTTGAGGGATGAGCTGTCAGCCTGGATGCCTGCCCCAGCTGATATGATAGACATTGGGATTCCCCACGGAGTGCCTCACCCTCCCTGGGAACAGAGGGTAGATGGGATCATGGGGGAGGAGGGGAAGGAGAGGGAGCTTGGACTGACAAAAGAAGCAGATTTGTTTCTATTTTAATTAAAAACTTAAAAAATAAAATAGCAATGCAATAATATAAAAGGGACCCAACCACCTTGTTCCTCTCCAATTCCCTCTCCACCTCTATCTGTTCTCCTCTCTCTTTGTGTGTCTCTCTCCTGCTATTCTCTGTCTTTTTCTCTCTCCTCTCTCTCTCTTTTGATACTCTTTGTCTCTCTCTTTTTCTCTCTAGCCCTCTCTCTCTCCTGCTACTCTCTATCTTTCTCTTTCTCTCTCTCCCTCTCTCTCTTTCTGTCTCTCCTGCTACTCTCTCTTTCTCTCTCTCCTTCTCTCTCTCTTTCTACTCTCTCTCTCCTGATACTCTCTGTCTTTCTCTCTTTCTCTGTCTCTCCCTCTCTGTCTCCTGCTGCTCTCTCTCTGTCTCTGTCTCTCTCCTGCTACTCTCTGTTCTTCTCTCTTTCTCTCTGCTTCCTCTCTATTTCCTTGCCTCTCTCTTCTCTTCTGCCATTCCTACCCCAGAGACCAGCCTCCTCTCTCCCCTTTGCACTTTTCCCACTCACTATATATCCCAACAAAAGTCACATGACATCTCTCTCTCACATGATGCATTTTTAAGTTGAACAGCATTTTCCTTCATGTTCCTTACCACATGTGGTAGCATCGATTAAGAGATTATCAGTGATTATCAGATGCATGTTTGAGACACTAGGAAGTTGTTCCCCCAAGGGACATTGCCATTATTCTCAATATATAATGAATTTGTGAATGTCTGTGGGATAGTCTTGTTATCTTTAGGAATAATTATGACCTGGTTATTGTTTTTCATTTTAAGATTAATCATGACATAAGATGATATGGTTTTGTGTCAACTTGACAAGGCATGGATTGGGATGCCTATTCTTGGTTTTTGACTTGACTTATCTGGAATGAACTAGAATTCCTTTTTTCTTGGTTTTTCAAGACAGGGTTTCTATGTATTGTTATGGAGGCTGTCCTGGAACTCGCTTTGTAGACCAGAATAGCCTCGAACTCACAGAGATCCGCCTGCCTCTGCCTCCCGAGTGCTGGGATTAAAGGCGTGCGCCACCAATGCCCAGCAAACTAGAATTCTAAATGGAGAGCAGAGTTGTGCTCTGAATGCTGAGGCAGGAAGATATCATGCCTTTGACCCAGATTCTAAGTCTGGATGACATTTCTCTTTAATCCAGACCTGGATGCTGGAAGCTACACCTTTAATATAAGTCACACCTGATGCTGGAAGGACAAAGGAAGAAGGAACCTAGTGTGTTAGTTCATTGTCTGCTTTCCCACCCCTTGTCAGCACATCCATTCCTTCAATAGGCATTGAAGCCTGCTTCTTTGGGATTCCATCGTATAAAAAAATTAAAAAGAACTCTGAGACACTAAGCCTTGTGGGACTGATAAACTCTAGATTCTTCAGCTTTTCATTTACTGTTGGACTGCAGCCTTTGAGGCATTCCAATAAATCCCCATACATGCTGCGCCTGCTGTGCAGCCTGTATCTGAGGATGTGGCGAGGTGGTTGGGATTGATGACACAGAGACCAGTCGGTTGCGTTAAGAAAACTTTATGCTCCCCAAATCAGCTTAGGAGAACTTCCCAAGGAAAACGCTTCCCTTCAGAAAAACTTCTGCCATCCATACACACACGAATCTCCAACAAACTTCTCCTTCCTCCTGGCTGGTGGTTAGAATCTCTGGCACCAGAATCAGAAAACAGCAGGGAGCAGAAAAAAGTAGCTAGCCATCGGGAAGATCAAAGTCAGGGTGTTTCAGTGAGTAAGTCCTTATTGGAGCCCTTATCAGGAGCTTATGGCACTGAATTATTTTCCCTAAACATGTTTTCAGTAAACATTGTCTTGCAGCTGCCTGCTCCCAGGCTGACGGAGGAGTGGGTTTCTGGCCAGGGCCTGTGATCCCCACAATTCCTGCTGCTTTTATTTTCTTATGAGACACTCCTGTCTTAGGTCAAATGGGGTGCCCCCCTTAACCTGCTTTTGAGGTACCTGGCTACCCCTGCCTTAGGCAGGGGGGACACTCTACCCCATAGGTTGCCCATCACCAGAGAAACCTCATCTTAGAATCATCTGTAATCAGGCTTTATGGCTGTCGGGATTGACATGGGCTAAGGCACGTTTGAACTCAGCATGAAGCTAGAATGCCTACTGCCACTGTCACCATTCCTAGAACCCCACTGACATAGCACCTCTCTGTCATCTTCCTATTCCCCCCCTCCATTTGGGCCATAGCATTCTACCACCAGCATTTCTTTGCTAAAAGGGTGATTTACAGTTGCAAGTTGATGGTCAAAACAGTCATAAAGTTTACAATCATTCCAAGATCTACTTAGGAAAACATTTAGAGAGTGCACTTGCACAGATACATTAGGTGCAATCATTGATGTTACACATGTAGCATTATAAAAAATATGAACAAGAGGCTTGTTGCACTATTTACAGAGTACCAATTTGTTCCTGTGGTGATGCAGTTTGTTGATTTAACATCAGTAGCCTCAGCTGAATATGTAACTTGAGTCAAAGTCTCCTTTTTGTTGCATTAGGACAAATTGCATTTCTCCAGAAAAATACACTGGCATAGGTGTGATTCCAGAAACAGGAACCACCAAGTCTGATATTTCAAGTGGCCATGTCCTGTTCAAATACTGAAAAGAGTCTTTTGCCACACTTCACAGTCCACACCAATGTCTAAATGTTTTAAATGGGTACTTTTTCCCCCAAAGGGAAAAACTGGCAAAATGAATTCTGTTATTTTAAGGTGTGTCAAGGGCAAACTGCTAATCTTCCAGTTTTTTGTTGGCTTCGGGATGAAAACTCACGGGTCCAGGAGGTTGATGTAGCAGGCCTGATGAGAAACTGGAAATCTTGAACCGACTGTTTTATTTCTTTCTCAGGCTATAGATTGGATGACATCAAGGATCAGGAACACTGATTTAGGAGATCTCGAACTGGCTTGGGCAGGCTCTCCCGGTCTCAAGTCCAGTTTTTCTCTGCTCCATGCATCTCACTAAATGTTGAGACAGCTGCTGAAGCTTTATTCTTTCCCTGCAAGAAAACACAAACATGCCGTCAACCAAATTAGGGTCTTCTCCACTGTCTAGTGTATGGATGTCTCCATTTGACCTGAGTAATAGTTGCTCAAGTTCCATTATGTCAGAATCTGTCTGAAGCAGATTGCTCACTGGCATTACATTTTAAAAATGTTTAAATGAGGAGTGTATTATTCAATGAATCATGTGGGGACTGGGGACATTGCTCCCCCTTTTTTATTTTTTAAATTTTGTTTGAACTGTTGAAGTTGGACCATAACAGTAGAAGGATTTGTCTACCCTCCTTAGTTAATTATCTAGGTCAATTGGGATTACTATCTAAATTATTAATAGATGTCCTTTAAAAGGGACATAACCTTTAAGAATTTTGAGAATCATTTAAGGATTATAAACTATACCATGTCCCAAATAATTTTTAAAAATTATCTGAAGTCTGAAATCTGTGAGTAGTCCTTTTTTAAAAAATACTGGTAGCTCTCACTAGCTGACAAGGCCTCATTTGCATCTACACAGACACCTTTAGGGGTGGGGCCTGCCAAAGAGGCAGGGCAGTTTCCTGAGAAAACCTCTCTCTCTCTCTTTTTGAATTGACTGGCTCTGAAGGCTTAAGCCTTAACTTTTTTGTTAAGACATTAACCAACTGACTGGATGTTTCTTTTGGCTATATCAAAATCGATTTAGGCAGTTTTTAACTGTTTGAAGTGATTTAAGTATCCTTTTAATCATCTCCAAGGCAATTAGAACAGTTGCTTTTGTCGACATTCACGCATTTACAATTCACACTTCATACATACTGATGTGGCCACGCCTACACATACAGATCATGCATACATATCTCTCCTTTTGCCTAGGTTATGATTAGTTTGTTGAAATGAAACTTCTTTAACAGAACAACTCCAGTCAATCCTTGAATTAAAACAAAAGGTTGAAAAAGTCCTGTATGTCCCTCATCATTTTTCCATTTGAGAACTTCTGAGCTACACTCAGGGGCTACAACCATACCCACTTCTAGTAAATCTGTAGATGCAAAGTGGAAAGGCCAGGCTTTTGCCAAAAGTTTTTAGAGATGACTTATAAAATTGACCTTAAATTTGTATCAATAACCTACCCCATATAAATGTAAGTAAACATATTTTATTTTATATGCCTTTGCCTTTTTCTTTACTGAATACTAATTCCTCATTTATTAACTGTTACCAATTTTTTTAATTTACCCATCTAATCCATCCTTCAACTTAGGGCAACTTCTTAGGTTCCCCTTTTCTTTCCTGAACTTGTGTCAGGCAAGGGCCTAGAGATTTAGTCCAATACACCCTCCAACTGAGGGTTTAATCATGGAGATATTAAATATTTTTAATAAAGCAGAGATTCCCTTTAGGAGGGGGAAACTCAGATTGTTTTGTTTTTGAATTTCAATCACTTGTTGGCAGCAGCCGCTCCCAATGTATTTATTGTTGCTATAAATGCGATGAATGGGGAGCTGCAATGCCCAACTGGTATCAAAACAGTGGGAGGGGTTTTCCTCACCAGTGCCCATACTTCCCTTACCTGAGTTTGGCAATGTTTGGATCATTTTTATCATGGCGAGTATTCCTAGTGTCGGGAGCAGTGTCGGGGTTGACATGCCTGATGCACCCTTCGGGGACTCAAATAGACATCTCACTTCCTGGAGGGAAAACACAAACAGCCCCTCAGACCCTAGCTAATAGGGGAGTGGGAGGCTGCCATTTTCCAGTAATTAAGTCCTTCCATCTGACCCATCCCAAAGACTGGGAGGGTTTGTCCCAATGTCTCTCCGTAGCAGACAAATTATTACTGTCTATGGTCAAAAATTTTTAAATATAAAGTATGGTGGATAACTGAATATTGGGGGAGGTAACATATTCCCCCTTTTTTATTTTTTAAATACTGTTTGAGAGTGGCATAGGTGCACTCCACAATGGTCTGTCCAGTGGGGTTGTGAGGAATACCAAAAGAGTGGACAATGTGATGTTCCCTGCAAAAGGTAGCAAAGCATTTGCTGGCATAGGCAGAGCCATTGTCCATTTTTAGGGCATCAGGAATGCCCATGTAGGCAAAGGCCTGCAGGCAATGAGAAATAGCATCTTTAATCTTCTCTCCTGAGTGGAGACAGGCAAAAATCAGTTTAGAATATGTATCCACTGAAACATGCATGTATTTTAATTTCCCTGCCTGCGGAAGGTGAGTGACATCCATTTGCCAGAGATGGTTGGCCCACAATCAGGGCATTGAGAGGTAATCTGTGTAGCTATGGATAAGGGGCACCCAGTATGAAATTTAATGGAGTGGGCATTTAGATAATATCGCTCATGGAGCTGGTGGGCAAGCTGCCCCTGAGTGTATAAGAACCTAGGACAGGTCAAGGAGTCAGCAAATTTATTGCCCTAGGCAAGGGGTCCTGGAAGGTTAGTAAGTGTGGGAACACCAGACCTTGAGCAGAGACCCACTTCCCCTTCTGCCTGGGAGTAGGCAGCTGTAAGACAATGTTTACTAAAAACATGTTTACTAAAAACAATACAATGCCCGGGGCAATAAGTTCCTGGAAAAGGCCTGCCCACAGAAACCACCCTGACCTCGACCTTGTCCAAAGACTAACCGCCTCTTCTGCCAGGCCCAGATCAGTTTTTTGGGGTCAGAGCAGAACCAGCCAGGGTAGAGGAGAGAGCAGAAGCTTCTCTGGTGGGAGCCTTTCTTAGGAAGTTTTCTTGAACCTTTTTAGGGCCTGCTTAAAGTTTTCTTTACATCGTTGAACAAGTGTCTGTGTTGTCAATCCCCGACACACTCCGCGTGTTCTCAGACACAGGCCGCGCAGCAGACGCGACAATTGGAGGTTCTACCGAGATCGTGAAAGCGAGGTAAGTGGACGGGGTTAAGAAACTATGGGGAATAGTTCCGCGAAGGTAGAATCATTGCAGTATCAACTAAAAAAGTTACTTAAAGAACATGGGACTGCAGTCAAGTCTAAAACCCTAGAAGGCTTTCTAAAATCGATCGAACGAGCCAGTCCATGGTTCATTACTGGGGGAAACTTAAATATTCCAGATTTGGAGGAGGTTCGCCGTGATCTTCATAGACTTTTATGAAAAGAGGGATCTGAGTCCTTACCCCCTATGACATTCTCCTTATGGAGATTATTGAGGGGAGCACTTTTGACAGATAAGGTTCGTCACCGCCAGGTAGTTCAAGACACAAAAGAGGCTTTTTTAGAGTTACAAGAGACTGAGACTCAAGCCTCCTTGAGTTCAGGGACAGAGAGTGATGATGAATCATCTGAAGGGACCCTGACTGAAACTAGAGGCTCCATTGTTAGTGAGGATGAGGAGGAGTCTCTTAGTAACAACAAAAAAACGGGTAGAGATCTCCGGGCGTGACCCAAAAAGAAGGACTCCGGTCAGAATCCGTTATATCCTTCTCTATCAGACCTAGAAAATGGAAGTAGCTCAGACTCAGACTCGTCACAGTCTGAAAAGGAACGGTTACTTGCTGAGATCGCGGCCCTTTAAAAACAACTAAAAAAGTTTCGAATTAAGGAAAGACAGGACAGGGAGAGAAACCCTTCCCCATACTCTGAAAAAAGGGACTCCTTTTATGAGATAACCCAGTCCTTCTCGGACCTCGAGGGAAGACCCAGAGGAGGGGTCCAATGCTGCCCGGTGGTGGCCCCAGTAATGGAAGTTCCAGACCCGAACAATTCTGGACAGGTCATTCGGCATCATAACCCTTTAAATTTTAAGGATATAAAACAACTTAAGGAGGCAACTTTAAATTATGGCGCACAGGCTCCCTTTACACTTTCCTTAATGGAATCTTTTCCATCTCTTAATTTGACACCTAGTGATTGGCAGCAGCTTTGCCGAGTGACTATATCAGGGGGAGATTATTTGATTTGGAGAGGTGAGTTTCAGGAAAGATGCAGCCAGACAGCCCAAAGAAATGCATAGTCTGGACAGCCCCAGAGAAATGTGGAGATGCTTACCAGGAGTGGTCAATACGCCACCATTCAGCAACAAATGCAATATGACATCACAGTCTATGCCCAAGTGGCAACAGCGGCCCAAGGGGCTTGGAAAGCATTGCCTTCCAAGGAAGGAGGGGATCATCTGTCCAAAGTCCTTCAAGGACCCTCCGAACCTTTTCAAGACTTCGTAGACCATCTCAGTCAGGTAGCAGAAAGAATATTTGGGGGCATTGGGCCTGCGATGCCAGTCATCAAGCAGATGGCATTTGAAAATGCAAATAAGTATTGTTAGGAAGCCCTTCGCCCCTATCGCAACAAAAGTCTTAATGACTATATCTGGATCTGTACGGACATTGATGGGAACTTCATCCAGGGCCAAGTGTTAGCTGCTGCTATTCGGCCCCAAGTGGGGAAAGAAAGACCTACTCTGGGAGGGAGAAAAACATGTTTCAGCTGCGGCAGGGAGGGACACTTCCGTAGAGAGTGCCCTCAAAATAGTACTACGGGTCTCAAGAGACCTGGTTTATGCCCCCGTTGTCGAAGGGGATATCATTGGGCCAATAACTGCTACTCTAAAACTGACCAGGAGGGAAATTTCCTTCCTACTAATAATAATCAGGGAAACTGGAAGAGGGCCCCACCCCAGGGCCCCAAAACCAACTTGTATATGACCCCTGCATCTGGCAGTGGCAGTGACCATGTCTCCAAGCCAGCAGCTTTTGCTGGATGTCAACATAGACTGAGGAGATAGTCTGGAGCCATGCTTATGCCTGCCATCTTAGAAAAACTACAGTATAAACAGCCACGGTTTTAACAGATAAGACACATGGTCAGAAAAACATAAAAATTTACAGTAAAGTCAGACTCGGATGAAGAAAAACCTCTAAAGGTTTACAGTGTGTTTAAAAATATAAGTAGGATTGAGAGAAAAAAATAAAAATAAAACAATATAGTGTTAAATAGAGAGACCGGGCGTTGGTGGCACATGCCTTTAATCCCAGCACTTGGGAGGCAGAGGCAGGCGTGTCTCTGAGTTCGAGGCCAGGCTGGACTGACAGCCTCAAACAATACAGAGAAACCCTGACTTAAAAAATGGGTGAAAAAAATTGTAACAGTAAAGAGGTACTGGTATTAAGTAAAGAAAAAGAAAAAGACAAAGGTATATAGAATGGAACTTTTTGTTTACATTTAAGTTCTATTTTGTGAGTCATCTCTAAAAACTTTTGGCCAAAAGCTTGGCCTCTCCACCTTGCATCTACAGAGTTACTAGGAGTAGGTACAGCTGTACCCCATGACTGTAGCTCAAATGGAGGAATGATAAAGAACATACAGGACTTTTTAACACTTTTAGTTCAAGGATTGGCTGGAGTTGTTCTTTTACATAGATTTCAATTAAGGAAGCTTCATTGCAACAGACTAATCATGACCTAGGGAAAAAGGATGACTGAAAGATGCATGTATGTTCTGAATGTATGGTGTGGCCACACCGGTATGTATGAAATGTGATTGTGAATGCATGACTGTGAACTGCTTATATGATTAAAAGGATACTTAAATCCCTTCAAAAATAGTTAAGAAGCTACCTAGATTGCTTTAAATATAGACAAAAGGAACATCCAGCCAGTCTGTTAATGTTTTAACAGAAAAATTTAAGATGCAAACGAGGCCTTGTCAGCTAGTGAGAGCTCTACAGGTTAGATTGTGAAAGACTGCTCACAGACTTCAAATAATTTTCAAAAGTTATTTGGACACAGTATAGTTTACAATCTTTGAGTGATTTTCAGAAGTTTTTGGGAAATATTTAATGGATATGTCCTTTTTAATGGGCATCTACAAATAATCTAAGTAGTAATCCCAATTTACCTAGATAATCAACCAAGGAGGGTAGACAAATCCTTCTACTGTTATGGTCCAGCTTCAACAGTTCAAAAAATTTTTTTAGAAAATAAAAAAGGGGGAATAATGTCCCCAGTCCCCATATGACTCATCAAATAAAACACTCCTCATTTAAAAATTTTATAATGTGAATGCCAGTGAGCTTCAGACAGATTCTGGCATGATGGAACTTGAGCAACCATTGCTCAGGTCAAATGGAGACATCCATGCACTAGACAGTGGAGGAGACCCTAATTTGGGGTCGAGGGCATGTTTGTGTTCTCTTGCAGGAAAAGAATAAAGCTTCGGCAGCTGTCAGACCATTTAGTGAGATGCATGGAGCCGAGAAAAACTGGACCTGAGACCATGGGAACCTACCTAAGCCAGTTTGAGTGAGATCTCCTAAATCAGTGTTCCTGACCCTTGATGTCATCGAATCTAGAGCCCAAGAAAGAAAGAAAACAGTCGGTTCCAGATTTCCAGTTTCTCAACAGACCTGCTGCATCAACCTTCCGGACCCATGAGTTTTCATCATGAAGCCAATAGAGAAAAACGGACCCATTTAAAACATTTGGACATTGGTATGGACTGTGATGAGGGGCAAACGCCTCTTTTCAGTAATTGAACAGGACATGGTCACTTGAAATATCAGACTTGATGGTTCCTGTTTCTGGAATCCTGCCTAGGCCAGTGTATTTTTCTGGAGAAATGCAACTTGTCCTAATGTGACAAAAAGGAGACTTTGACTCAAGTCACATAATCAGCTGACGTTAAATCAACAAACTGCATCACCACAGGAACAAATTGGTGCTCTGTGGGTAGTGCAACAAGCCTATTGTTCATATTTTTCATAATGCTACATGTGTAACATCAATGATTGTACCTAATGTATCTGTGCAAGTGCACTTTCTAAATGCTTTCCTGAGCAGATCTTGGAACAATTATAACTTTATCAAATTGTAAATGTAAATCACATGCGGGTTACCTTTGTAACAGAATGTAAATCACGTGTGGGTTACCCTTGTAACAGACGAAGGCTGGTAGAATGTTATGGCCCAGATCTGGTGATGGGTACTGTGATGGAGAGGCGCTATGTCAATGGGGGTCCTGGAAATGGTGGCAGTGGCGGTAGGCATTCTGGCTTTATGCCGAGCTCAAACGTGCCTTGTTCCAGAGGCAAGAGATCTATAACCAAGTATTGCTTAGCTTAGCCCATGGCAATCCCGATAGCCATGAAGGTTGGTTACAGAGGATTTAAAGTTGGGGCGCTCTGTTGACGGGCAACCTGTAGGGAAGACCCCTCCCGCCTAAGACAGGGGTTCAAGGTCCACCAAGGACAGGAAAGGGAGGGTGACCCTACTTGACCTAAGCCAGGAGTGCCTCATTTAAAATAAAAAGGGGTGAATTGTGGGAACACCAGACCTTGAGCAGAGACCCACTTCCCCTTCTGCCTGGGAGTAGGCAGCTGTAAGACAATGTTTACTAAAAACATGTTTACTAAAAACAATACAATGCCCGGGGCAATAAGTTCCTGGAAAAGGCCTGCCCACAGAAACCACCCTGACCTCGACCTTGTCCAAAGACTAACCGCCTCTTCTGCCACGCCCAGATCAGTTTTTTGGGGTCAGAGCAGAACCAGCCAGGGTAGAGGAGAGAGCAGAAGCTTCTCTGGTGGGAGCCTTTCTTAGGAAGTTTTCTTGAACCATTTTGGGGCCTGCTTAAAGTTTTCTTTACATCGTTGAACAAGTGTCTGTGTTGTCAATCCCCAACACCCTCCGCATGTTCTCAGACACAGGCCACGCAGCAGACGCGACAAGTAAGTGCATGAATAAATCCCACATAAGCAGGGTAGATGCCCTGCCAAATAAGATGTTGGAGCTGAACTAATAAAGAACGAACCTGAGATGTTGGAAGAACATATGGAGAGGTTTCTAAAGGTCTGACAGTGTTGGCAACATAGACACTATCAGTATATAAATTAAAGGGCTCCCCCTCAAACATTTGGAAGGCCATCAATCAGGCAAACAACTCTGTGGCTTGTGCTGACATTTGCCCTATGGATACACTCTTCTGCACCTGAGAAGAAACCACCACCGTGAAACCTTTAGAGGAAACATCTGTAAAGACTGAATGAGCCCAAATAGAGGGCTCTTCTTTAAAACCTTGGGAAAAATCACAGGGTGTTGTTTAAAAAAGACATCAAGGGGCTATTGGGATAAAGGTTATCAAACTTGGCACTTGTAGATCTAATAAACAGGGTCCACCCATCATGGAAGGTCTGTAGATGTTCCATCTTCTTATCATATGGAAGAATAATTTTATCAGGACTCTTTCCAAAGGTTTTAATGCTAAATTTGTGTGCCTTCCATAACAATTGTAAAATCAGATTATAGTAGGGGGCCACTACCTTCTTAGGGGAGGCTGACAAATGTATCCAATAAATAGGGCCAGTCTGCCAAAACACAGCAGTGGGCGAAAAGCTAGATGAAAGTACAACCAGAACAAGGGGCTGCCCATAATCTATGCACTGAAGGTGGGCTTGCTCTATACATTTTAACAACAATTGTAGGGCATCCCTGGCCTCTGGGGTAATCTGTCTAGGGGAAGTCGGAGCAGGATCCCCAGGAAGAATATCATACAGGGGTTTAAGAGCTGCTGTTTCAATAGAAAGAGAAGGGTGAATCCACTGCACCTCTCCCAAAAATCTCTGCCAGTCATGAAGCATTTTTAAATTTGAACAATCAATTTGGAGTCTTTGTGGCTGGAGGAAAGTTTGTTGAATTTGATGACCCAAGTAAGTATAAGGGGGTCTCTTTTGGATCTTTTCTGGAGCCAAAATAATTCCGTGGGCCTCCAGGAGCTCTTGTAGCTCTGCAAAGGCTATGTAACATTGCCTCTCATCAGCTGCGGCCAAAAGAACATCGTCCATGTAGTGGACAATGTAAAGATCAGGGAACTTGCACCTGAGAGGATCTAAACAGGCAGCTACATAAATCTGGCATATAGTTGGACTGTTAGCCTTCCCTTGGGGGAGCACCACCCATTGGAAGCGAAGTGCAGGCTCCCTAAAGTTAATTGCAGGAAGGCTAAACGCAAACTGAGGACTACCTTGAGAATGTAGGGGAATGGAAAAGAAGCAATATTTCAAATCAATGACAATCAAATGCCAGTCTTTAGGAATGGCCACAGGTAAGGGCAAGCCAGGCTGGGGTGCCCCCATGGGCTGCATGGTCGCATTTATTGCCCTCAGGTCTTGTAGTAACCTCCACTTTGCTGATGGTTTTTTAAAATTTTTTTATCATTTTTTATTTTAATTTTAAATAGCTTGTTTTACATGTCAATCCATGTTCCCTTTCCCTCCCCTCCTCCCACACTCCCCTTCCCCCCACCATCCCACCCTATTGCCAAATCCTTCCACATAGGGGATATCTAGAGTCTGTCATTTCACTCTGGGTAGGGTCCAGGCACTCCCCTAAGAGTCCAGGCTGAGAGAGCATCCCTCTTTGTGCTATAGGCACACGATGACTGTTTGTATTCCAGGGTTAGACACTGATCCACATCTCAGGGCCCCATAGGTTGCCCAGGCCTTCTCACTGACACTCACATTTGGGGGGTCCAGATCAGTCCCATGCTGGCCTCCCCACTGTCGCTCTGGGGTCCAAGAGCTCTCCCCTGTTCAGATCAGCTGTCTCTGCTGGTTTTGCCAGCCCATTCGTTGCCAATTTGCTCATCACTCCTCTCTCTCTGTCACTGGGTTCCTTGGGATCAGTTCAGTGATTAATTGTGTGTTTGCCTCTGCTTCCATCAGTCACAGGATGAAGGCTCCCCGATGGTGATAGACATCAAGTTCATTATCAGGAATGGGCATTCGAGGTGGTCTCTCCACTATTGCTTAGCTTGCCAATTGGTGTTATCCCTTTAGATCACTCGAGGTCACTCTGGTACCTGATCTGTCTTCTATCCTATGATTCCCTCTTCCCCCTATTCTACCCTCACCCACTCAAACTTCCTGTTCCCCTATGACCTACTCTCTCTTCCTCTTCACCCCCTCTCTTCTTCCCAGCTCCCACTCCCCCCACCCCTCGCCCTGTTCCCCATCCATTCAGAGGATCTTGTCTCAATCCTCTTCTCTTGGGTACTATGCATATATGCATATATTTTAGGTCCTTTCCTGTTTCCCAGACTCTCTATCAGTGGAAGTGCAGACTAGCACTATCCTGATCCATGTCTAAAATCCATATATGAGTGAGTACATACCATGTTTGTCCTTTTGCAACTGGGTTACCTCACTCAGGATGGTTTCTTCCAGTGCTATCCATTTACCTGCGAATTTCAAGATTCCATTGTTTTTTTCTGCTGAGTAATACTCCATTGTGTAAATGTACCACATTTTCTCTATCCACTCTTCAGTTGAGGGGCATCTAGGTTGCTTCCAGGTTCTGGCTATTACAAATAATGCTGCTATGAACATAGTGGAGCAGATGCCCTTGTTGTATGAATTTGCCTCATTTGGATATATGCCTAAGAGTGGAATTGCTGGGTCTAGTGGTAGATTAATTCCCATTTTCCTGAGGAATCTCCATACTGATTTCAAAAGAGGCTGTATGAGTCGGCATTCCCACCAGCAGTGGAGTAGTGTTCCCCCTCTCTCCACATCCTCTCCAGCATAAATTGTCTTCGGTGTTTTTGATTGTAGCCATTCTGACAGGAGTAAGATGGTATCTCAGAGTTGTTTTGATTTGCATTTCCCTGATGGCTAAGGATGTTGAGCACATTCTTAAGTGTCTCTTGGCCATTTTAGCCTCCTCTATTGAGAATTCTCTATTTAGTTCTGTACCCCACCTTTTAATTGGATCCTTTGGTGTTTTGGAGACTTGTTTCTTGAGTTCTTTGTAAATTTTGGAGATTAGCCCTCTGTCTGATGTGGGGTTAGTGAATATCTTTTCCCATTCTGTGGCCTGCCTTTTTGTCTTTTTGACTGTGTCCTTTGCCTTACAGAAGCTTTTTAGTTTCAGGAGGTCTCATTTGTTAATTGTCGATCTCAGTGCCTGTGCCACTGGTGTTATGTTTAGGAAGTGGTCTCCTGTACCAACTCGTTGAAGAGTATCTCCCACTTTCTCTTCTAAAAGTTTCAGTGTGGCTGGATTTATGTTGAGATCTTTGATCCATTTGGACTTAAGTTTTGTACAAGGCGGTAAACATGGATCTATCTGCAGTCTTCTGCATACCAGTACCCAGTTATGCCAGCACCATTTGTTGAAGATGCTTTCTTTTTTCCATTGTACAGTTTTAGCTTTTTGTCAAAAATCAAGTGTTCATAGGTGTGTGGGTTAAAATTAAGGCTTTCGATTCGCTTCCATTGTTCTACCTGCCTACTTTTGTGCCAATACCAAGCTGTTTTCAGGACTATAGCTCTATAATAGAGCTTGAAGTCAGGTATGGTGATGCCTCCTGAAGTTCCTTTAGTGTATAGGGTTGTTTTGGCTATCCTGGGCCTTTTGTTTTTCCCTATAAAGTTGATTAATGTTCTTTCCAGGTCCTTGAAGAATTGTGATGGAATTTTGATAGGGATTGCATTGAATCTGTAGACTGCTTTTGGCAAGATTGCCATTTTTATTATGTTGATCGTACCAATCCAAGAGCATGGGAAATCAAAGAAGATACCAGAAAATGGAAGTAGCTCTTATAGGCCAGGCTGGCCTCTAATTCACAGAGTTCTGCCTGCTTCTGTCTCCCAAGTGCTGGGATTAAAGGCATGTACCATCAACGCCAGATTGTCGAAAACATTTCTAACAGGGAGATTTGTGTAGAAGCATCTTTGCAGTCAACACCAACGTGCTTTGGTACATGCACAAAGCAAGTTGTCAAACTTGAAGCAACTTAGTTTCTGTAGTGTCTTCTAGATGCTCTGTACTTTACATTTGACATTTAGGTGTAAGATCAATACAGAGTTTATTTTGTGCATGGTGTAAACGGCATTCATTTCCTTTCTTTTTAATACTTATTTATTTTTGTTTTTTTGAGACAGAATTTCTCTTGATAGCTTTGGAATCTGCCCTGGAACTTGCTCTATAGAGCAGGCTAGTCCCAAAATCACAGATATCTGCCTGCCTCTGCCTCCAGAGTGCTGGAATTAAAGGCTTGCACCACCAATGCCAGTCTCTTTCTTTTTATATATATTTTTAATGATTTATTTCTTTATTATGAATACAACATCCTGCCTCCATGTGTGCCTACACATCAGAAGAGCACACAAATGTCATTTTGGATGTTTGTGAGCCACCCTGTGGATGGGGGTATTGAACTCATGACCTCTCGAAGAGCAGTCAGTTCTCTTAACCGATGAGCCATCTCTCCAGCCCCTATTTTTGTTTGTTTATTTTTGAGACAGTATTTCTCTGTGTAGCTTTGGAGTCGGACCTGCAACTTGCTCTGTAGACCAGGCTAGCCCCAATCTCATGGAGATCTGCCTGCCTCTGCCTCTCCCTCTCCAGCACAGGGATTAAAGCATGGGACACTAAAGACATCTGTAATGGCATTCTCGTGTTGGATTGCACTCCACTATTAAACTGAATTTGGAGAGTATATTTGTTGATATAAAGGATTTACCAATTTTTAGGGAATAGTAAATCCTGCAAAATAGTATTTACCTGAGGGAGTGCTGACTCTAAAATAACCCAAAGATAATTGGTATGCTAACCATGTCTGTTAGAGATTAGGATGCTAAAACATGCATTTGTTCTCCAGACATTTGGCTCCAAACCATGACAAGTGAGAAATCCCTGATTTACAAACAGGCCCTAGGCCCATGCCCACATCACAAAACAGGGCTGCTGCTTTTTATTTTTCTTTTATTTTTGAGTACAGGTTTCTCTGTGGCATTGGAGGCTATACTGAAACAAGCTCTTGTAAGTCAGGCTGTTCTCTATCTCACAGAAATCTGCCTGCTTCTGCCTCTTGTATGCTGGGAATACAGGCATGTGTCGCCAAAGCCCAGATGGCTCTCTGTTTAATTACCAACATTTCAGGCCCTTAGGGAAAGCACAACAGACCTAGGCCCCAGGCTGTGAGTAGCTCTCCCAGGAATGATCCTCCTCCCTGCCTGAGGCTGGAAATGAAATCCTTGGTTGATCAGGCAAATCCTTAACACAGCAGTATTTTATGTTTCAAATAGTTGTCACATTGTGTCTCATTGTGCAGCATCATTTGAGTGACATCCTGAGTTTGTTCCAATGTGAGATAATTTCTGATGGCTTCCTAGAAATTTGCTCTCCCCCAGGAAGTCATATACAAGAAGCAATTCCTCAGCCAGGCATTGGTGGTGCACGTAATTAATCCCAGCCCTCCGGAGGCAGAGGCAGGTGGATCTCTGTGAGGTCAAGTCTAGCCTGGTCTACAAAAACGATTTCCAGGACAGGCTCCAAAGTCACAGAGAGACCCTGACTCAAAACCTCCCCAAAGAAGCAATTCCTCTTAAGAAGTTGACTTAGAATAAGACACAGATTAAGCAAATCCTTCATGCCCCAGGATGTAAAGACTCAACACCTTCAGTTCCACATCTGCCTGCTAGCTGCCTTGACCCTTCCCATGATGATGATAAGTGAACCTCTGAAATTTTCAGTGAGACACAGCAACTTATTATTTTCTTCATATGTGTCTGTTCACAGCAATAAAAACCTATAAAAGACAGAGGTTAGAACCAGGGACTGGGGTATTGCTGTCATAGGCTGGTCCTGTCATACAATTTCTCTGATGCGTTCTCAGTAGGGTTGATCTGCTGGCTTGCCTCTCCCTTTATGTCTGTTGACTGGGATTTCTTTCTCAAGTCTATAGGCTACTTAAAGGGCCAAGAAATGTTGCATGGGAACCTCCTAGTCTGTTTCCTGTGAAAGTCACTGGGTGAATGCATTTTAAATTCCATGCCATGGAATAATTTGGGAAGCACCAGAATTATGTGCATTCACTATGAAAGAAGCATACTTATATAGTGCAATTATCACACCATCCTTTATCACACACATGTGGGTTGTTTTAGGAAGCATGATGATGTGCACATCAGCTTCACTCAGGAAGAGTGAGCTTTGCTGAATCTGTGAGGAGCCGCCCTCGCTATCGCTATTGCCGTTAGAAGATGGCGCTGACATCTGCTGTCAGTTGGAGTTAACCGTTAGAAGATGGCGCTGACATCTGCTGTCAGTTGGAGTTAACCGTTTAAGCTGTGCCTCTCCCGTGGCGTCATCTGGGGTGATGTGCAAACCACCAATCCCGGCTCTACACGTCTCACTCGGAGCTCCTAGGCTTATATAAGGGGCTGGGTTTCTTAGCTTGGGGTCTCCCTCTAAGAAGCTGATCATCTATCTCTCAAGATGCATTAAAGCTTTACTGCAGAAGGATCCGAGTGTTCTGCGTCGTTCTTGCTGGCGAGACGGTAGCGCGGGACATCTGGTGCCGAAACCCGGAACTCTTCAACATCGCCGGCGCCGCGGGAGACCCCTCGGAAGACGGGGCGGATTCAGAACTGCAGGGACGTAAGTTCAGAGAGGTATGCTTTATCCTGAATACCCCTTTCTCGACTTTGGCCTTAGTTTGTCATCACCGTGGGACGGGTCAGTGGAGGCTTTGGTGCTAGTCCTGTTTGTCCTTCTCCTTCATCGTGGCTGGTGCTGACAGAACGGTGCTGTCAGTCTGGTGCTGTCAGTCTGGTGCTGTCAGTCTGGTGCTGTCAGTCTGGTGCTGTCAGTCTGGTAACGGAGTTGAGCGCCGTGTTTTAGATAAGCCGCCAGCGCGATGGGGTTGTCACAGTCAGTGGTTACTGCCCTACAGACTGTGCTAAAACAAAGAGATCTTAAAATTGCACCACGAACACTTCAAAATTTTGTGAAGGAGGTAGATAGAGTGGCACCATGGTATGCTTGTTCCGGGTCCCTCACTGTGGCCTCATGGAACAAGCTAGGTAAAGAACTAGACAGGAAGCATGCAGAAGGAGATCTCCACTTAGGTACCAAAGCCATTTGGAAGCTAGTTAAAAACTGCTTGGAGGATGAGGCCTGTCACCCTGCTATAATAGAAAGTCAGGGAACCTTAGAGGAAGTTCAGGATAGCATGTCAGAAACTGAACGGAGTGAGAGAATGGGAGCTCGCAAAAGGAAAGACATGTCTAAGAAAAAGGCCCTCCCCAAGAAGTTAAGAAAGGGGGAGAGAAAGAAGGGAGTGATCATTCACCCCCTAACAAATCTAAGAAAAAGAAAAAGCCAGAATCTAGTCTATACCCTACAGTAGAGCTAGAAGCCTTGGAGCTAGATAATTCTGATTCTGACACTCTGTATTCTAGCGAAGAAGGTGGTCTAGAGGAGGAGGTGGCACGGTATGAGGAAGAAAGATATCACCCTGATAGACACCGGCCACTGAAAACAAAAATGAATGTGAGACCACCACCTATAAATCCGGCGGGCTCACGCCCCTCAGCGCCTCCGCAGTATGAGCTTCGGCTGAATACTGGTACTGACTCCTTTTACCTTTAGAGGAACGGAGAAAAATACAAGTAGCTTTTCCAGTATTCGAGAATGTGGAAGGCGGAAGAGTACATACCCCTGTAGATTACAATCAAATCAAAGAATTGGCCGAATCCGTTCGTAATTATGGGGTCAATGCTAACTTTACCACATTACAGGTGGAAAGGCTTGCTAATTTTGCCATGACTCCCACTGACTGGCAGACGACAGTGAAAGCAGTGCTTCCCAACATGGGACAATACATGGAATGGAAGGCTCTCTGGTATGATGCAGCCCAGGCACAAGCTAGAGTTAATGCCACGGCTGAAGATGAGAATCAGAGGCAGTGGACATTTGAAATGCTGACAGGTCAGGGTCAACATGCCCTTAATCAAACCAACTACATCTGGGGTGTCTATGGTCAGGTGTCGGCCGCCGCTATTAAAGCATGGAAGGCCCTCACAAAAAGGGAGAGTCCAGTGGACACCTTACAAAGATTGTCCAAGGACCCCAAGAGCCATTTTCAGACTTTGTGGCCAGAATGACAGAGGCCGCCAGTCGCATCTTTGGTGATTCAGAACAAGCTATGCCCCTGATTGAGCAACTTGTCTATGAACAAGCAACCCAGGAATGTCGAGCGGCTATCGCCCTCGCAAAAGCAAAGGTTTACAAGATTGGCTCAGAGTGTGCAGGGAGCTGGGGGACCCTAACCAATGCAGGACTAGCTGCCGCCATTTTACAAACGCACAGGCGTAGAGATTTATCTAGTCGAAAAGCTTGTTTTAATTGTGGGAGAATGGGGCACCTTAAGAAAGATTGTCAAGCCCCTGAAAGAACAAGAGAATCGAAGCTTTGCCATCGTTGTGGTAAAGGTTATCATAGGGCTAGCGAATGCAGGTCAGTCCGGGATGTAAAAGGGAGGCTTCTGCCCCCTATTGAAGAACCCAAGGTACCCCAATCAAAAAACGGGTCACGGGGCCCATGGTCCCAGGGCCCTCAGAAATATGGGAACCAATTTCAGAAAAGCAATCAAGAGGAAGTAGAGGTTTCCGAGGAACCCCCGGAATGGACTTGCGTGCCGCCTCCGACTTCTTACTCATGCCCCAAATGAATGTTCAACCGGTCCCAGTCCATTCCCCTGGACCTTTGCCCCCTGCCACCATTGGGCTTATTCTGGGCCGTGGCTCCTTAACTTTACAGGGACTCATTATATATCCTGGAATTGTTGACCCGTATCATAAAGAGGAGATTCAAGTTCTCTGTTCTAGCCCTCGGGGTGTATTTTCTATAAAGCAGGGAGATAGAATTGCACAACTGGTGTTGCTGCCCTCCCTCGGGGATGGAGAAACCTACACTTTACAAAAAAGGGCTATGGGATCTTCTGGAAGTGATTCAGCCTATCTGGCTATACCCCTAAATGAGAGACCTACAATAAAATTGTTAATTAATGGAAAAGAATTTGAAGGGATAATGGATACGGGAGCAGACAAAAGCATTATTTCACTCCATTGGTGGCCGAAGTCTTGGCCCACTGTTGTTTCATCTCATTCTCTACAAGGTCTTGGATACCAGTCCTCTCCTGCCATCAGTGCCTCAGCCTTAACCTGGCGGAATGCTGAGGGCAAACAGGGATGTTTTACCCCCTATGTGTTGCCACTCCCTGTAAATTTATGGGGACGGGATGTGTTACAAGCCATGGGCATGACCCTAACTAATGAATACTCCCCCAGGCATCAGCCATTATGGCAAAGATGGGGTATACAAACGGTAGAGGCTTGGGTAGGCAAGAACAAGGCAGAATAAAACCCATTACGCAACACGGAAATCGGGGTAGAAAAGGACTGGGTTTTATTTAGGGGCCGTTGAGGCTTCACGACCCATACCATGGAAAACAGAGGAGCCGTTATGGGTCTCTCAATGGCCTCTATCCTCTGAAAAATTAGAGGCTGTCACAAGATTAGTGCAAGAACAGGAACGGCTGGGGCATCTAGAGCCTTCTACCTCCCCATGGAATACACCAATTTTTGTTATTAAGAAGAAATCTGGGAAGTGGAGATTACTCCATGACCTGCGGGCCATTAACAATCAGATGCATCTTTTTGGCCCTGTTCAAAGAGGCCTTCCTTTGCTTTCTGCACTTCCTCAAGATTGGAAGCTTATTATTATAGATATTAAGGATTGTTTCTTCTCTATTCCACTTTACCCACGGGATAGACCAAGGTTTGCCTTCACTATCCCTTCTCTTAATCATATGGAACCAGACAAGAGATTTCAGTGGAAGGTACTGCCGCAAGGCATGGCCAATAGCCCAACAATATGTCAGCTGTATGTGCAGGAGGCTTTGGAGCCAATTAGGAAGCAATTTACATCTTTAATCGTTATCCATTATATGGACGATATTCTTATTTGTCACAAAGAGTTAGATGTTTTACAAAAGGCTTTCCCCATGCTGGTGGCTGAATTAAAACAGTGGGGATTAGAGATTGCCTCAGAAAAGGTTCAAATTGCAGATACAGGCCTCTTTTTGGGCTCAATGATTACTCCCAAAAATATAGTTCCTCAGAAAATAGAAATTCGCAAAGACCACTTACAAACATTAAATGATTTTCAGAAACTTCTGGGAGATATAAATTGGTTGAGGCCCTTTTTAAAAATTCCATCTGCTGATCTAAAACCCCTCTTCGATCTCCTGGAGGGTGAGCCTCATATCTCCTCACCCAGAAAATTTACCCCTGCCGCCCACCGAGCCTTACAGATGGTGGAAGAGGCCTTACAGGAAGCACAATTACAACGTATTGAGGAGTCACTACCTTTTAATCTGTGTGTTTTTAAGACAGCTCAATTGCCAACTGCAGTCCTGTGGCAACATGGACCATTACTTTGGATTCATCCAAATGCTTCCCCTGCTAAGATTATTGACTGGTACCCTGATGCTGTTGCACAGCTCGCGCTTCGAGGAATAAAAGCAGCTGTTACACATTTTGGCAGGGATCCTGATTCCTTGATTGTGCCTTATACTGCTGCACAAGTTCAGACCTTGGCAGCCACATCTAGTGATTGGGCAGTTTTAGTTACTTCCTTTTCAGGACAAATTGATAATCATTTTCCAAAGCATCCAATTTTACAGTTTGCCCTAAACCAGGCTATAGTGTTTCCACAAGTGACAGCTAAAGACCCACTCCCAGATGGGACTGTGGTGTACACTGATGGATCAAAAACTGGTATGGGAGCTTATGTGGTCAAGGATAGGGTTATATCTAAACAATATAATGAAACTTCACCTCAAGTTGTAGAATGTCTGATAGTACTGGAGGTTCTTGAGGCTTTTCCAGGACCCCTCAATATTGTATCAGATTCCTCTTATGTGGTTAATGCAGTTAATCTCCTTGAGATAGCTGGAATAATAAGATCCTCCAGCAGAGTTGCTAACATCTTTCAAAAGATACAAGCTGCCTTGTTAAATAGGAGATTTCCTGTTTTCATTACCCATGTCCGAGCACATTCTGGACTCCCAGGTCCCATGTCCTTAGGGAATGACTTAGCGGACAAGGCTACAAAGCTGGTGGCCGCTGCCTTGTCTACCCATGCACAAGCAGCAAAAGAATTCCATAAGCGCTTTCATGTGACGGCTGAGACCTTGCGCCGTCGTTTTGCTCTATCCAGGAAAGAGGCTAGGGAAATTGTTACTCAATGCCAGAATTGCTGCGAATTCTTACCTACTCCCCACATGGGAATAAACCCACGTGGCATTAGACCATTGCAGATGTGGCAGATGGATGTTACTCATATTCCCTCTTTTGGAAGGCTTCAATATGTTCATGTTTCTGTTGACACCTGTTCTGGCGTAATGTTCGCCACACCCCTAACAGGGGAAAAGGCCTCATATGTGATTCAACATTGCCTTGAGGCCTGGAGTGCTTAGGGAAAACCCAGAATTTTAAAAACAGACAATGGACCAGCATATACCTCTCAAAAATTCCGACAGTTTTGTCGGCAAATGGATGTTACCCATCTAACTGGCCTACCTTATAACCCTCAAGGACAGGGCATTGTGGAACGTGCCCATCGTACACTCAAATCATATCTGATTAAACAAAAGGGGAGTATTGAGGATGTTCTACCCTCGGTACCAAGAGTTGCTGTATCCATGGCACTTTTTACCCTTAATTTCTTGAACTCTGATGCCCAAGGCCACACTGCGGCCGATCGCCACAGTTTAGAGCCTGATAGGCCAAAAGAAATGGTAAAATGGAAAGATGTCTTGACTGATCTCTGGAAAGGCCCGGATCCTATTCTTATAAGATCCAGGGGAGCTGTGTGTGTTTTTCCACAGGAGGAAGAAAACCCCCTGTGGATCCCTGAAAGACTCACTCGAAGAGCTCCTTCACAACTCCAGAATAAGAAGGATGGAGGCCAAGTGGGTGATGAAGACTCTCCTACTCGGGATGATGGTTCCTAGTATGATGGGAGAGTTACGGTGGGCCATCATGTCTACCTTCCCCCTACCGATGCCAGTGATGCAGAATGCCCAGGTGTTCCCTAGATTTTTCACAACTAATAGAGAGTTGGGGCTTGCCTTTTTGCCTTTAGATCCTCAGATACAGAGTTTTCAGGATGAGAGAACCTTGTCATTAGTAGGAAGCTTGTGCTTTACTGTGATTTCTTCATTAAAGGATAATTTTATTCATATGGATCCAGAAAGATCTAATGCTAATCCTTTTGAATTAATGGAAGCTGTACTGATCTTTCTCCTATGATAGTGAGAAGGGACAGATTACTTTTGATTGGAAAGGGGCATTAGGCAACAGTCTGAGTGAGGGACAGAGCTATGGATCATCTGATTGGTCCTCCTCCAATGTTAAGTATACCCCTTTTAAGAGAACTAATTATTCAGCTGCCCTTTATTTGGGTTGTGAGTAATGATACCTTAGGTAAGAATCAGAAAGAAATAAATTGCTCTGCTTAGAATTGTTTTTATGCATTATGCTGGGATGCTATTAAGCACCCTTTTGCTTTGGTAATGCGCATGCCTCGATTTGTTCCAGTTCCTGTTGAGACGCCAAGTAATTTGAGTTTGTTTAGGGAAAAGCGAGATTTTTGGGATCTCTGCTATTATTGTGGGCCTGATAGCCACCGCCGCGGTTACTGCTTCGGTTACCGCCTCGGCCCTTGCACTTTCTGCCACTGTGCAGACAACTCAAACCATTAATGAACTATAGGCCACTGTGACCATGGTCCTAGATAAACAGGCCACTGCCAATTCTCAGATACAAGGAGGCCTGATGTTGGTAAACCAACAGATTAATTTGGTTCAGGAACAATTGGATATATTGTGGCAGATGGCCCAATTGGGATGTGAACAAAAGTTGCCTGGCCTTTGTGTCACTTCAGTACAATATGAGAATTTTACAAGAGCAGCTAACCTGTCACAAGCTCTGTCTCAACATTTATTACAGAATTGGACTTTTGAGTTTGAGCAGACACTCCGTGAGTTGAGAATGGCGATCCTGCAAGTGAATTCGACGCATCTGGATCTTTCTCTGATGGAAGGCCTCTCCTCCTGGATTTCATCTGCATTTTCTTATTTTAAGGAATGGGTGGGGGTAGGATCATTTAGCCTAGTTCTCTGCTGTGGAATAGTGTTGATGCTTTGGATGGTGTGTAAGCTCAGAGCCCAAACAAAAGAGACAAAGTGGTGGTGGCACAAGCACTTGCTGCCTTAGAACACGGAGCCTCCCTGACATTTGGTTAACCATGTTAAAGCAATAGGTCGCTGGCCTCCCAGCTCTTGCACCCCACGAGGCTAGTCTCATTGCACGGGATAGAGTGGGTAGGCTTCAGCAGCCCAAGGAGTTGCAAGGCTAAGCACTGCACAGGAGAGGTCTGCGGTATAACGACTTTCTCCTGGGAGATAAGTCATCTTGCATGAAGGTTCTATGTCATGATCTCCTTCCCCCAGAAAAACGACATCGGACTGGTCAGGGCTCTCTCTGGGGATAAGACCCTGGAGAGGAGCTTTGTACATGTTCCGAATTTGCACATGGGGATTTGACCTCTATCTCCACTCCAAAGTTGTGGGTGTCCTATTGCTTCAAAAATAAATGAATAGGGGAGATGTGAGGAGCCGCCCTCGCTATCGCTATTGCCGTTAGAAGATGGCGCTGACATCTGCTGTCAGTTGGAGTTAACCGTTAGAAGATGGCGCTGACATCTGCTGTCAGTTGGAGTTAACCGTTTAAGCTGTGCCTCTCCCGTGGCGTCATCTGGGGTGATGTGCAAACCACCAATCCCGGCTCTACACGTCTCACTCGGAGCTCCTAGGCTTATATAAGGGGCTGGGTTTCTTAGCTTGGGGTCTCCCTCTAAGAAGCTGATCATCTATCTCTCAAGATGCATTAAAGCTTTACTGCAGAAGGATCCGAGTGTTCTGCGTCGTTCTTGCTGGCGAGACGGTAGCGCGGGACAGAATCCTTCCCAGAAAACTCTCTACAAAGATGTGATCCTGGAGACCTTCAGCAACCTCTCTGCCATAGGTGAGACTGAATTTTCCTTCATGATTTAAAATAAGGGGAAGTCTGTTTCTTTGTTGTTGATGATCTTCAGTAATTTTGATTGAGAAAAGGGAAATTTAGGTGAATAAGTTGTAGTTCTAATGTTCATTGACAATTTTACCTTAAATTTGATGATATTTCCTTTCATATTTCATGTATTTTCTGGTATTGTATTTTAGGCAACAAGTGGGAAGACCATAATATTGAAGAACATTGTAACAATTCTAGAAGAAATACAAGGTAATTTTCATGTGCATGCTCATGATAATTTGTATTACACCCCATCGAGATCTGTGCTATAGAAATGCCAATCCTTTTAGTTTCATACCTCTCAGATATTTTAAACAGTATACACATTGAATAGGTGATATGTTTATGTCCAAGAACTTTTAAGGAATAAATTTTCTATAGTGAAGCAGTCATTACTCATATGTTTGTAACTTTGTTAATATATTTAAAGGGTCAGAATGTGAGATTCAAGAAGGTTGTTTTGGAGGAATCTTACTCCCAATATGACCTGTCTCTGAGGAAAAGAAAGACAAATTGTGGAAATGAAATATGCAAAAAATATATTTGTTATTCTTTCTTTAGTAAGATTATATTGTCCAGAGGGGCAGTAGTAGTACATGCCTTTAATTCCACCACAGGAGGCATAGGCAGCTGGATCTCTGTGAGTTGGAGGCTAGCATGGTCTACAGAGTGTATTCTAGGACAGAATCCAAAGCTTCACAGAGAATCCTATCTCAAAATAAAAACCATGAAAAAAATGAATATCAAGCTATGTGAGCATAGAATATGGAAAGAAGCAATGTGGCCCCCCTCACTCTCTGTATAACTAGAAAATATGAATGTTATTAGTAGTTCCTCACCTTGAGTGTTAAATGTGATGCAACATTACAGTTAATTGGATTTCCAACTTCCTTGGGAAGACATAAATGAACTCACACTGCAGAAAAGTTCTTGAGTCTTGGAATGGGTAAATATATTCATTTGTCCTAGTATATTCAGCCAATGAAATATAATTCAATATACAGGAAATCTAATGAATGCAGTAAGTATGACAAAGCTCTGAGTTCATCCAGTTCTTCTCAGATATGTGAGAAATCTCACATAAATAAGATGCAATACATGTTGGCCATAAAAGGAAGTTTCTAACTCTCTGTCACATGTATCTTTATAGCCAGAAAGCAACCCCTCATGAATGGAAGCATGATGAATATAAACCTTAAGTACTGATTCATCTTTACACTTAGGCAAAATTTTAAATTCAGTGTATATAGACACCACAATTCATGAGTATAGTGGAAGTGATAAAGCTTTTTCATGTGCTAATTCTCTTTGCAGGAATGAGCCAAGCCATATAGGAGAGAAACCCTGTGAATACACACAATGTGTTAAAACCTTTGTGTGTTGCAGGCATCCTTAAAGACATGAAAACATTCATACTGGAGAGAAACCATATGAATGTCTTCAAAATGGTAGAGTCTTTGCATGTCACACTTGTCTCAAACTCCATAAAATAACAGGTGCTCGAGAGACAGCCCATGAATATAATCAACATGGTAAAGCTTTTTCTCAACACAGCAGTTTTATAAGTCATAAAACAACCCATATTAGAGACAAAACTTATGAATCCAATCAGTGTGTTAAAGCTTATTCATATGGCCTGAGTCTTCAATATCATAAAAGAACACCCACTGGAGTAAACCATATGAATGTAGTCAGTGTGGCAAAGCTTTTGTAAGTCATAGTGTTCTTAAAAGACCTATAAGAACACACACTGAAGAAAGACCCTACAACTGCAATCAATGTGGTAAAGCTTTTTCACAGGTCAGTCATCTTCAAGTACATCAAAGAACACATACTGGAGAGAAACCCTATGAATGTTATCACTGTGATAAATCTTTAGCAAGCCAGAGTAACCTTCAAAGACATAAAAGATCACACACACGTGAGAAAAACCCCATGCTTGTAATAACTGTGGCAAAGCCTATGCAAGTCATAGTGAGATTAGAAGACACATAAGAACACACAATGGAGAGAAACCCTATGTATGTAATCAATGCGGTAAAGCCTATCACATGTCAGAAGTCTTCAATATCATAAAAGAACACATATGGGAGAGAAACCATATGAATGCAGTCAATGTGGTAAAGCCTTTTCACAGGCCAATGGTCTCAAATATCATAAAAGAACACACACTGGAGAGAAACTGTAGGAAGGTAATCAATGTGGTAAAGCCTATTCACATGTCAGGAGTCTTCAATATCATAAA
>NW_024434103.1:0-27586 GCF_017639785.1 Mesocricetus auratus | reverse complement strand
GAAGACTTGGAATCTGGGGTGGTTGTATCCCACCGGGATTGGGAGCTCTGTGCAGTTCCCAGGCGATCTGAAGGCACTCATGCAGAACACACAAAGGCACTTGTAAGTGCACACACACACACACACACACACACACATATTTATGAAACTGACTTTAGACGAGAGAATCTCATTGGAGTAAAAACAAATGCTAATGCAGAGGTTATGCAGTTAAATTTCTGGACTCCTTTGTTGATGTTATTTTCTTGTCTTAAGGGAAGAGAATGATCACAGACCATATGTAACTTTAACTAATACAGCCTGCTAATTAAAATTATAATTGCAATCTCATTCATTCTGCGATTTATAATTTGTAAGTGAATTAATAGCATTTTTAATTAAACTTATTTAAATTATCACAATTATTAAATATAAGTAAATTTGAACTCCTCAACTTTATTATCTTTACCCACTCATTCACCAAACACACATTGGCTCTATTTACATAACACACTTCTTTTACTGCCTATAAATGCCACTCATCCTTAAGATTTCCATGTTTTCCTGCCCTGTGTAGAAATTCTAAAGTTAGGCTCAATGTCAGTTGAACTATTGCCTCTTTTATTTCAAATAACAATATTTCACAAGTTAGGAAATTGGAAAGAGCAGCCATCTTGAATAGTTATAGTAGTATCAGATACTCATATTAATTACCCATTGAAACATACTATTTCTTCACATGGTGTAAATCTCAATATTGAATAAAATGATCCATATTTAATCATCTGAGCCCTGATTTTTCTTTTGCTGAAGATTATATAAATCAAGAGTTATATTTTGTATATCATTTTATCACACTCCCTTTACCCACCCAACTTTTCAGATCTTAAATTTATTTAAAGATTATGACTAGAATTCCCAAAATCATTTAGAATATACATATGTGATTTAACATGGGAACATGGGTTGTCATGCCCATCTGCTGTGTAAAATCTAAAAACTTCTGTCAAAGCTTAATATGTCATGAGCTAGAATTAGCATTCTAATGCATAGTGGTCAGAGTGTATGAAGAGGATCACAAGCCAGGCACAGCGTGATCACCTTCAGTCCCAGGTACCAGCTGCCTAAATTGGGAGAATTGCATGTTTAAAGCTTTTGAGACACATGGTGAATTCATGACCAGACTGAGCTCTGTAGCAAGACAATGTCCCAAAATGAAAACAATAAAAAAACATCTTAACACTGAACAACTTTGTGGTGGAAACCCAGCTAAATTCTCTGAGTGTTCTTGTTGAATAGTCCCAGTATGTCCTGTGAGATGAGTATATTTTGATCACCAAATTATGACTGAGGGATTTAGGTGTGGAGATGAAACAATGGGTAGTTGATAAATATTGTCCGTATGTCAGAAGAAAATTGTTTACTGATGTAATAATGTTTACAGTTACATGAATAATTGTGTCTTTGACTTAGTCTTATATAAATTCTTAAAAATCCCCATTTCTACAGATCACCTATGCATTATGCTTGTGCATATGGCCATCCTGATATAGTGACCATCCTACTACGCAGGAATTGCGACATTGAACTCTGTGACAGTTACAAAAGCACAGCACTACTTAAGGTAAATAGTAGCCAACAGTTTCAGTATGACATGGATTTGCTGTAAATGCTGAAAAAAACATGATTTTTCTCAACTAAATGCAAATATTTAGTGAAATCCATGGAATTCTCATCTTGAGTTTCTTATCTTTCCAATGTATTACTTGATGTAATACTCACAGGCTTCACAGAATGGCTATGAAGAATCTCTGACAATTTTATTAGAACATGGTGCCAATGCAAAAGCAATTGACAACAGTGGGAGCACAGCTCTGCACTATGCTGTTTATTATATAGAGAACATCTCAATGGTATCAAAACTACTGGAATACCAGCAAAAAGAACAAGGTAGAGACCACACAGCTTTAGTTTCCAAACTATTTGGACTGGGTTTGCTTTACCAAGACGTATTTGCATATACATAATTTGATTCACCAAATCTAATAAGGCCTGCACATGGATATTTAAAAATATTTCATTGAAATTCTGATACAACTGTGACATTAGAATCTCTGTAAAGGTAAGTTTAATATATGAATTCTCAAATTTCAGGAAGCTAAAACATCTCTAGAAGATTAGGGTTTGATGGGACCTCGTTCCTTCCCAATGATATTCCACACTTTCCTTTGATTACATGATTGCTTCTGTGATGAATGTTATAAAGAGAATTGCTGGCAATATTACTCTGGAAGTTGTAAATATATAACCACAGAGTTCATAAAATACTGACGGGAACCTTCTGGCTTGTTTGTTTTTTGGTTTATGAGACAGGATCTCATATAGTCAAGGTTGGCCTTGAACGTTTTATGTAGATGAGGATGGCACTGGTCTTCCTACCTTCATCTCTAAAATGCTGGGCTTATGGCCATTCTCCCTCATGCCTCTCTGTGTGTTTGTGCAGCTCTGGTTGTCCTGGAATTCTGTCTCAGCCTTCCAAATGCTGAGGCTAATGGCATTCTCTCTCACATCCAGTTAGTTTAGTGTTTTCTCATTGTGCTAAAATGACCCACATGGATGATTATCAGATTTTGTACTGATAAAATTTATATTTCATTTCTCATTTGTATTTTGCCTAAAAGTAAAAATAACTTTAAGTAGTAACTAAAAAGGAAGTGACCTAAAAATAAATTTTAAATAGATGTGTGTCAGATGTGTATAAGAGATCTTACGAATGAGATATTACTCTTCTTATGATGGGAAAAATTCCCATGGACCTTTTGCTAAAAAGCTACCAAAGTTCCTTTGCATCCCATGCCATCTAATTTACAACCTTGTCCTAAGTGATCCATTTGGAGCAGAGTGTCTGCTGTGGTTTCCTGTTACTGTAAATAGAAAGAGTCTAATTAGCATTTCCACTGCCTGGTAGAAATGTAGTTGTTTCTGGAATTCTGTCAAGGCCAGGACACTGAATGTTTGCCACAAAAGCAGATATAAAGACTACACATATGTCTCCATATTTCATGCTGGACCTGTCCTGCTCAAGTTTATCTTACAGATGAACATGATATTTATGTGAGGAATGGCATTTCTGGGAAAATAAATATTCTTTTGGAATACTATTTACTGTTTTGTGCATTAGACATAAAAGACACAGCCCATCCTCAAGAAGCTTTAGTTTAGCTAGGAGCAATCACATCCTCCATAATTCCATGGTGAATGGCAAGTTGGACGCAATGCTCAGAGAGCTAGCTCACGCTTGAATGAGTGTTGTGAGCAAGAACTGGTGTTCATGTGCAGCTCCAGGCACGCAGAGGCTTTTCCAAGGGCAGAGCAGCAGGTGGAAAAGCAATGTGGTGTGGGAAGGCCCAGGCAGTGGTTCACAGAGCCATCAGCAAACGCTAAGCTCCACTGTGTCTTCCATCTGATTTCTTCGTGAGAACTACAAAGTCCTGAGAATCATGAATTGTTGTTTCTGTCACCAATAGAAGGGCATTTGACCCCTTACACTGACTTAACAGGGAAAAATCAGAGCCTGATAAAATTGGTAGCAAGCAAGGACACAATAAAAAGGACAGAAGAAGCTGATGAACCAGACAGGTAAGGTTAATACTTTTATATATTTTTCTTCGTGGCATTCTATGGTGGGTACAATCACTCAAGCCCAAACCATTAAGTAGGTATGAAGAACAATTAGACATTCTTAGTAGGATGCCAAGACATACTTTCAACTATATAGAGAGGAAATTATCCAGACTGAGCAACACTAAAACGAGCATAGCAGTGTAACATGGAAAATGAATGAACTCATAGACAGATATTGTGGTTCAAACCTCAAACTGAAGAGAGAAAAGCAAAGCAGTCAGCCACTAGCCTCAAACTGAAGCTCAGGCTGAAAGGGATGATCAATGATGGAGCTCTTCACCAAGTCTCAAACTGCTTCTCTAATCAGTTTGGCTGGAGAATGAATGCCTGATCTGAGCCTTATCTTCAGTGTGGCCAGTGAATCAACCACTCCTAGTGAATACAGAAAACCCTCCTGTCTTTTATACCGCTCTAGTGCTGGGATTAAACGCATGTGATCTGTGACTTTTCCAGACTGATTCAATCTCATGTATCATCAGTGGTCTTGAACTCAGAGAGATTGGTCTACCTCTTAATCCTTGTCCTAGGTTTAAATGTGTGTACCACTACATCCTAGCTTCTGCCTTCTAGGGTTAAAGATGTGTGCATTGCTGCTGTATCCTCCAGCAGGTAGAACTGGGGAAGGGCTAGTCAGTCTCTTCCCAGGGCTGAGCAGGATGGTGAGTGCCAATGACTCAGAACCCCTCACCCCAACTAGTTACAGGGGAGAAAATACACACTGCCTCTGAAGCTTGTTGAAGCAGCATCTAGATTTATGCCAACATGCAGGAACTTATATAGGGTTGAGGTATGGTTTGGGAATCTTAGGATAGAGTAAGGTGATACTGTGAGGAGTAAGGGCCAATAATATTCCACGAAGCTGGGAGGTAGCTAGGCAGGGGGCAGTCATACATCATGCCTTGATGAGTTACCCCAACATGGAGGTTATAGACCAGAGACAGGCCGCCAAACTCGAGCCAGGCTCAGGAGGTTAGACTGGGCCTCACATCCAAGCCTTTTTAGGCCCAACACTTGGCTGCTACGAATTCTGGCCGACTTTGCTTTCTGAACCCTCAGGCAAGTTTTAATAAATCATAAATAATATATCACTCATTTTTCTCTAATACAAAATGAAGCTACAACTGACATAAGAAAAATTATACACATTAAGTATATACAATACATGCAACAAGTTCATCCACAATGTCTAGTCCTTTTGCATTTGATAAATACAGAGAAAATATCTTAATCCATTTGCATTTGACAAATTCATAAAATACTTCATTATTCTATCTTGGTGACTTCAAAGTCTTGATCGTAATTAATATTATATTCTAATTTGTATTATCAAATTATATTTTAATGTGTCTCAGACTTTTATACTTTACACATCTTTAGTGAATTTCTTTTCTGAGTCTGGAAAACAAAAAAAACTATAACTATCTAGTCTTCAACTCCCTGAGAGGCCCTAGAAGGAAATAATATTAACTGAGAAAGCTTGAACTGGTAGCAATAGACTTCCAAAAAATGTGAGAAATAACAGAAACAGCTGGCTACCTGGACAGTCACCCAAGTTGCTTCTGCAATTTAGGGGCATGTATCATCTGCCTATAAGTCTCTGGCAGACTTTTCTGTGAAGCAGGATTCCCTTAAGAGCTATCCTGCCTTGCCTTGGCAAGGTTTTATAGTCAATCTTTTTTGTGTCCTGTTTGTCCAGCTTGGACAGCACTTTGTCAGCAGTTGGGGAAACTGCACGTTCTTGTCCAGTGGCTTACGTTTACCAAAAAGAAAGTAAACTCCATGTGAGTTTCTTGGATGTTCGTCATCTTCTCTTAAGTAGATTAATGCTTCCAGGAGCAAACATATTTCATTGTCATGAAAAGAGCCTATGTTGGGCCAGGATTTCCAGTGCCTTGTAGGAACCACTTGAGACCTGGAGACTGCACACTGAGGATCCCATCCTGGCAGGATCCACCCCACCCAGAGACTGCCAGCATCCTAGTCACATTCTCTTACGGCGGGACTAGGTAAGCCTGGACTTGTGTCAGTCCCAAATTCAGTGCTTTGCTTGGAGTCAGCTGAGGCCTGGGGATTATGTACTGCAGATCCCATCCCCATGGGTTCCAGCCCACCCTGAGATTTCCAAGGCCTCAGAACTAACACTGCCTCTATCCACAAGTAGAGGAGAGCCACCACAATGTTTCTGTTTTATTATTGGCACATCAAGACCCAGAGTTGTGAGAAGTTTGTCTTTTAAAGAGTTACAAAATAGATCAACTGTGATTTGTTTATTAAAATAAACATGTATTTCAACACTCAGGAAGCTATGTTGATTTGTTTTAAGTGTCTGTTTGTCACAACATACAGTCACCTGTGACCAGAAAAAACCTGAGGAATTACATAAGTCAGGTCTGCCTGTGGGAATGTCTGTGGGGTATAACCTTGTTAACTGATATAGAAAGACACGTTATAGGTGGCACTATTCCCTATGCTGGGACTTGAGTTATGTGAGATCAATGATAGATAGCAGTGAACGAACAGGTTGCAATTGTTTCACTCTGTTCTTGACTTGAGGATATGGTGTGACCAGATCCTGCTCCTGACTTCTCTGCTATGAATTATAACCTACAATTGCCAGCCAAATAAACACTTTGCTTACCCTGACAAAAGAAATGAAACTATGAAAATAGTTAAGTGACCTTTAAGAAGTTTCATGGCAAGTAACTGATGACTGTTGCGGATGAAATACTAAACTTACCAGAAATATAAATATGGCAATGGCCAGTAAGAATGACACATAGCACTGCGCAATTCTCCAAGAGAGACTAATGATGTCATAGAGATATGCAAATTAGATTCTCCAATGGTTGTTATTTGTACATGGACTTACATTAATTATTCAGAGTTTATCAAGCACAATGAGAGGTGACATATGAGACCTTGCTGTCCAAAATTTTCCAAAGTGAAAATACACACCACTTTTATAAAGCTCATAGTTATTTTCTCATTTCTATGTTTCACTTTTCTTGACTTCACAGAGCCAAGCTCTTTGCTTTTCTATTCATGTTTTCCTTCTCTCATGACTGCAGTCATTATTAAATATTTTTAAGAAAAATGTTCTTAAAAGAAAGGAAAACTTGGATTAGTGAATGACATTTGTTATCTGATCTTCAGGAATATTCAACTAAAATGGCAGTGTCTAATTATTTCTGTATAATAAAACTGTACGTATATAATAATATGGTTTCATAATAAATCTACAGTTTCTATTAAAAGCTGTATTTACTTAAGTGCTGTGGAATATATAAATACACAGGTACAAATAAGATACAAAAAATTATTATGTGTAAAATATGGGTAAACTTGCTCTTCCCAAGAACTATTTTATTACCACTAAATGTTTATTAATATTTCTGCATGTGTTCATGTCAGAAATTACAGATAAGAAAAAAGGAAGGAGCCATCTTACAAGGATGGCATAGTAGAAGTGAATTTTTGATGGCCAGCTTGAGAAAAATAAAGAAAACAAGTGAGTCTATGGGAAAGACATGATGGAAAACACTGAAGTCACAGTATAGTTTTCAGACATATGAAAATCTCAGAGACATAGAAAGGTTGGGTGGTGCTGATGAGGAAGCAGACTGTGTGGCCACCCTAGGCCAGAAGATAAGACAAAAGCTCCCACAATCCTGAAACCCAGTAGGAAGACCCCCTTTGAAAATGACTCCAGAGAGTGAAGTTAGCACTGGAGGAATCCACCTTAACTCTCTGTACCCTTCATATGGGTACTCAGATCCCATCTCGAAAGGTTGCCTATGAATTCAAAGTGAGTTTCTTTGGGGGACTGAAAGAAGAAATAAGGACAAATGGCTGAGCATTCGGTGCCTGGGTGAGAAACAATTGTATCAAGCAGTCACAGAAAAGAGGCGGGCTGGACATCAAAGACTGAGAGTCCTAAGTGTCTGGGAACAGTACAATAACTGCCAAGCACAGAGATTGCCACCTTTGGTTATCAAGATGGCCTCATGACAAAGATCAACAAAACTTTGTCTCACAGTCAGAGCCCAGGTTTCACATCTTTACCATAAAGAAATCAGACCAAGCAGGGATGAGTTTGTAGCAGGCTGGCAGTGTGTGTACTAACATGTGAGGAACTCTGGGTCCAGATCCTGACACTACATAAAACTAGATATTGAAGAGCCTAAGTTTAAGGTCATCCTCAGCTACCACACAAATGGTTAGGCCTGAGCTTCGAAAGACCATGCCTAGTATCACATAGGCATTCCCTATGTGGAACGCTGCTTAAGATTATGGAAATAGCATATGTCCTGATGTGGTCAGAATCTCCACAGACCAATTAAAGCAATATTTCTAAAGCTTTCCAAATAGGACCAAAACCGAGAATGACTGTTCCAGGATGGAGACTGCTCAGCTGCTCTGTGAAGTGTCATAACCATGCATTCTTGGGTGTTTGCTTTAGAGATAGCAGATTGGATATCTTTTATTTTAGACTCCATCCAATTTATGATTGCCATTCTTGGATTTTCTTGAACACCCATTTATTTTCTTTCACTGCTCCTTTTCCCTAAAAAGAAAATGGTGTGGTGTGTTATTTAAAATCGGAATCCAATGACCTATTCTGAGTTGGATATTCTAGTTTTGCATCAGTAGCACAAAGAACAAATTAAGTGCATGAAAATTAAGTGTGCTGCGGGAATGAATATGTGAAGTCAGTAATAACTGTTACAGGGCTCATATTTAGAGGCTGGAGATATGGCTGAGTGGTTAAGATCACTTTCTGCTGTTCTAGAGGACCACGTTTGGTTTCCTGGTTGACTGCTAACATCTCCCTGTAACTCTGATTCCAATGGATACAACGCCCTCTTCTGTCCTCAGTGGGTACAATCCTTCACATGCAGTCACATACCCACATCCAGTCACACACATAATATTTGAAAGTAAATTAACAATATCATATAAACAATTTAGATCCATGCTGTGGTTTGGAAGCAGGTCCTGGCACATGTTAGGCAAGTTCTATACCATTCCACATCCTCAGCTTTGATTTACACTTGTGTTAGTATTTGTATAATATGATATTACAGAAAACAATAAGGAGTTGGAGAATTTTAATGGTGAACAGTGAAAGTTAAGAACAAGGCATGACAATAAAAGAACTTCTGAAAGTATTACCATCCCTCATTTCAAGTTCTACTACAGAGCTATAGTAACAAAAATCACATGGTACTGGCATAAAAACAGACAGGTAGATCGATGGAATGGAATCCAAGACCCAGAGACACAAATCCACATACCCATGGACACCTAATCATGTTCAACAAATGGTGCCAATATAACTTGATGCTGAAATGTAGAAGAATGCAAATAGATCCACAACTGCCCCCCTGCACAAAACACAAGTACAAGTATACCAAGATCTCAACATAAATCTAAACCTAATAGAAGAAAAAGTGGAAAATTTCAAGAACACATTGGTACAATATACAACTTCCTGTACAGAACCTCACGGAATTGAAAAGTTTCTGTAAGGTAAAGAACACCATCAATAGGACAAAACGTCACCCACAGCCTGGGAATACATCTTCCCCAACCCCACATCTGACAGAGGGATGATTTCCAAAATATATAAAGAACTCAAAAAACTAGATATCAACAAACCAAATAATCCAATCAGAATGAGGGCACAGATCTCAACAGAGAATTCTCAATAGAAGAATATCTAATGGCTGAGAAACACTTAAGAAAATGTCCAACATCATTAACCATCAAGGAAATGCTAATCAAAAGGACTCTGAGATTCCATCTTACACCTGTTAAAATGGTTAAGATAGAAAACACAAGTGACAGTCTATGCTGCAGAGGATGTGGAGTAAGGGGAACAATCCTTCACTGCTGATGTGAGTGCAAAACTGTAGAGCCACACGTCTTTAATAAAAGGTGATGACCATGGAGAGCACTCTTGAAGCTGACAAAAATGACTGAAGAAAATGTGGGCAGCTATGAGGCGTTCCCCAGCACCATCCCTAAACCACACCACTGCACTTTTCCATGTAAGGTGGAAATTGTAAGAGCTGAACGTTAAATACAAGGTCACTAATGGTGCAACATTCACACACTTAGGACCACTTCCTGCCACATTGACAACTTCACAGTGAGAAGCTGCCAACCATGCACTCCTGGAAAGTTCTATCATGATTCAGAAGATCTTACCATCTCTGCCACCCTAACGTGGCTGTCCCTCAATGATTTCTTTCAGGACAGTCTAGGCATAGCAAACGCAAGTTTTTTTTTCTTTTTAAAAAACATAAAAGACAGGCCAAAGGGTCAAGAGCAGGCAGTGTCTTTCATGGCTGACAAAATTCTTGTCTGGTGTTGGTGGAGGGAAGGAGCATTCTAGATGATTCTATTCTTGGCAAGATGAGGATCTCCTTTTCCTAAGCATCTAAAGATGCTAAGGCAAGAATGTTCTACGGAGGTAATACTATCCCAGCAATAAGGGGTTTCACCTTGGGTGTGTGGTGATGGGGACCAATGTGTGGAGGGCAGGAAGGGGATCAGCGGGTATGGAAGAAGACAGAAAGGCAATGAGAATGCATTGGGAAGGTAATGGACAGCTAGAAGGAGAGAAGGAAGGCAGAAATCACTATATGAGAGACATGGACAGCTGAAGGGAATTCCAAAGAAAGCACAACTGAGGCTGGGCAAGAAATAGATGAAGAAATAAAAAGCCACCGATGCTCTGGAGAAGGACCCACAAGGGCTTCTCACCCTCAGTCCCCTGTGGGTGTGTGCCCCACTGTGCATGTGTGCCTGGAAAGGCCACAGCGGCAGCACGTACCCCATGACTCCTTGGTTGTAGTTCCTCAGCTTTCACTGGATCCATTTGTACAGGGCCCTGCCTACATCCGCCAGGCTGCCCCCTGCCACGTGCCCTCCACTGATCTAGAGCAGGCTGTAGTTGAGTCCCTAGGTGCTGGACTTGTTGTCCTGCTTCATGTCCTTGCGATGCCAAGGGGCCCAACACTGTCCGTTGTGCCCAGGCTGCCATCTGGTGGTGATGGTGTTGGTTGGTCTTCTCCAGGGGCAGGAAGTGCCTCTGCTCTGTGGGCACTGCAAGGCTTCCCAGAGGGCATTCACCAGAGCAGAACATGCCATCCAGAGCTGGTGCCATTTTTGCTCCCGCCTCTGGCTGTCCCATTGCCCATGCTGCTCCCACCCATCAAGCCACTGCTGCCAGTGGTGATTGAATTAGACGTTCCTCAGCACTTGGTTGTCCCCAGATCTGCATCTACAGACTCTTGGACGGTCCAAGCTGGTCTGGTTGGAACCAGGCAACCCTTGGATCTAAATGGCTGTGGCCACTGTTCCCGTCCTTCCTGGCCACCAGCAGGGCTGCAGAAGCCACGAGGTGCAGGGAGCCTAGCCAGCACTGGCATGGGCTCCAAGAAAGGCCACTAATGCTGGAGGGCCTGAGCTCTAACCTCAGAATGCAGACCTCCACAGGAGTGCCATGCCATGCTGTGGAGAGAAAACACTGACAAACACATGCACACACACACATGCTAGTAAATAAAAAAGTTAAATGTAACAAGTCAGCCTCTCAAGATGGCTCAGCAGGTATAGTGCTGACAAGGAGAGTTTAATCTCTGGCACCTATGTAAATGTGAAAACCAAGTAAACTTAACAAGGCTGTCTGTCCTCTGAACTCCATATGTGCTCAAAATACACTATACATATATCTACAGTTAGAATACACTTCTTAAACCTAAATTTTAAAAATGCAAGGGGTTTGGCCAGTTGTGGTGGAATACTCTTTCTATTGCAGCTCCTGGAAGTAGAAACAGGAAGATTTCTGAGTTTGAGGCCAGTCTGGTCTACTGAGTGAGTTCCAGGACAGCTAGGACTAGAGAGGAAACCTGTCTCAACAAACCAAAATCATAAAGTCAGGATTCATTATACACATGCATGAAACTACAAACATGTTTGAAATTCTCAATGAATGAATTTAATTAATTTAATTAAAAACTCTGTGTAAGCCTGGCATTGGTGGCACAAGTCTTTAACCCAAGCAGTCGGGAGGCAGAGGCAGGCAGATCTTTGTGAGAAACCCTGTCTTGGGAAATAAAACAGATTTAAACAAGCAAATTATTAAAAGATATTGCTGCTGCATTGTGAGGAGCCGCCCTCGCTATCGCTATTGCCGTTAGAAGATGGCGCTGACATCTGCTGTCAGTTGGAGTTAACCGTTAGAAGATGGCGCTGACATCTGCTGTCAGTTGGAGTTAACCGTTTAAGCTGTGCCTCTCCCGTGGCGTCATCTGGGGTGATGTGCAAACCACCAATCCCGGCTCTACACGTCTCACTCGGAGCTCCTAGGCTTATATAAGGGGCTGGGTTTCTTAGCTTGGGGTCTCCCTCTAAGAAGCTGATCATCTATCTCTCAAGATGCATTAAAGCTTTACTGCAGAAGGATCCGAGTGTTCTGCGTCGTTCTTGCTGGCGAGACGGTAGCGCGGGACATCTGGTGCCGAAACCCGGGAACTCTTCAACATCGCCGGCGCCGCGGGAGACCCCTCGGAAGACGGGGCGGATTCAGAACTGCAGGGACGTAAGTTCAGAGAGGTATGCTTTATCCTGAACACCCCCTTTCTCGACTTTGGCCTTAGTTTGTCATCACCGTGGGACGGGTCAGTGGAGGCTTTGGTGCTAGTCCTGTTTGTCCTTCTCCTTCATCGTGGCTGGTGCTGTCAGTCTGGTGCTGTCAGTCTGGTGCTGTCAGTCTGGTGCTGTCAGTCTGGTGCTGTCAGTCTGGTAACGGAGTTGAGCGCCGTTTTTAGATAAGCCGCTAGCGCGATGGGGTTGTCACAGTCAGTGGTTACTGCCCTACAGACTGTGCTAAAACAAAGAGATCTTAAAATTGCACCACGAACACTTCAAAATTTTGTGAAGGAGGTAGATAGAGTGGCACCATGGTATGCTTGTTTTAATTGTGGGAAAATGGGGCACCTTAAGAAAGATTTGCCGTCGTTGTGGTAAAGGTTATCATAGGGCTAGCGAATGCAGGTCAGTCCGGGATGTAAAAGGGAGGCTTCTGCCCCCTATTGAAGAACCCAAGGTACCCCAATCAAAAAACGGGTCACGGGGCCCATGGTCCCAGGGCCCTCAGAAATATGGGAACCAATTTCAGAAAAGCAATCAAGAGGAAGTAGAGGTTTCCGAGGAACCCCCGGAATGGACTTGCGTGCCGCCTCCGACTTCTTACTCATGCCCCAAATGAATGTTCAACCGGTCCCAGTCCATTCCCCTGGACCTTTGCCCCCTGCCACCATTGGGCTTATTCTGGGCCGTGGCTCCTTAACTTTACAGGGACTCATTATATATCCTGGAATTGTTGACCCGTATCATAAAGAGGAGATTCAAGTTCTCTGTTCTAGCCCTGGGGGTGTATTTTCTATAAAGCAGGGAGATAGAATTGCACAACTGGTGTTGCTGCCCTCCCTCGGGGATGGAGAAACCTACACTTTACAAAAAAGGGCTATGGGATCTTCTGGAAGTGATTCAGCCTATCTGGCTATACCCCTAAATGAGAGACCTACAATAAAATTGTTAATTAATGGAAAAGAATTTGAAGGGATAATGGATACGGGAGCAGACAAAAGCATTATTTCACTCCATTGGTGGCCGAAGTCTTGGCCCACTGTTGTTTCATCTCATTCTCTACAAGGTCTTGGATACCAGTCCTCTCCTGCCATCAGTGCCTCAGCCTTAACCTGGCGGAATGCTGAGGGCAAACAGGGATGTTTTACCCCCTATGTGTTGTCACTCCCTGTAAATTTATGGGGACGGGATGTGTTACAAGCCATGGGCATGACCCTAACTAATGAATACTCCCTCCAGGCATCAGCCATTATGGCAAAGATGGGGTATACAAACGGTAGAGGCTTGGGTAGGCAAGAACAAGGCAGAATAACACCCATTACGCAACACGGAAATCGGGGTAGAAAAGGACTGGGTTTTATTTAGGGGCCGTTGAGGCTTCACGACCCATACCATGGAAAACAGAGGAGCCGTTATGGGTCTCTCAATGGCCTCTATCCTCTGAAAAATTAGAGGCTGTCACAAGATTAGTGCAAGAACAGGAACGGCTGGGGCATCTAGAGCCTTCTACCTCCCCATGGAATACACCAATTTTTGTTATTAAGAAGAAATCTGGGAAGTGGAGATTACTCCATGACCTGCGGGCCATTAACAATCAGATGCATCTTTTTGGCCCTGTTCAAAGAGGCCTTCCTTTGCTTTCTGCACTTCCTCAAGATTGGAAGCTTATTATTATAGATATTAAGGATTGTTTCTTCTCTATTCCACTTTACCCATGGGATAGACCAAGGTTTGCCTTCACTATCCCTTCTCTTAATCATATGGAACCAGACAAGAGATTTCAGTGGAAGGTACTGCCGCAAGGCATGGCCAATAGCCCAACTATATGTCAGCTGTATGTGCAGGAGGCTTTGGAGCCAATTAAGAAGCAATTTACATCTTTAATCGTTATCCATTATATGGACGATATTCTTATTTGTCACAAAGAGTTAGATGTTTTACAAAAGGCTTTCCCCATGCTGGTGGCTGAATTAAAACAGTGGGGATTAGAGATTGCCTCAGAAAAGGTTCAAATTGCAGATACAGGCCTCTTTTTGGGCTCAATGATTACTCCCAAAAATATAGTTCCTCAGAAAATAGAAATTCGCAAAGACCACTTACAAACATTAAATGATTTTCAGAAACTTCTGGGAGATATAAATTGGTTGAGGCCCTTTTTAAAAATTCCATCTGCTGATCTAAAACCCCTCTTCGATCTCCTGGAGGGTGAGCCTCATATCTCCTCACCCAGAAAATTTACCCCTGCTGCCCACCGAGCCTTACAGATGGTGGAAGAGGCCTTACAGGAAGCACAATTACAACGTATTGAGGAGTCACTACCTTTTAATCTGTGTGTTTTTAAGACAGCTCAATTGCCAACTGCAGTCCTGTGGCAACATGGACCATTACTTTGGATTCATCCAAATGCTTCCCCTGCTAAGGTTATTGACTGGTACCCTGATGCTGTTGCACAGCTCGCGCTTCGCGGAATAAAAGCAGCTGTTACACATTTTGGCAGGGATCCTGATTCCTTGATTGTGCCTTATACTGCTGCACAAGTTCAGACCTTGGCAGCCACATCTAGTGATTGGGCAGTTTTAGTTACTTCCTTTTCAGGACAAATTGATAATCATTTTCCAAAGCATCCAATTTTACAGTTTGCCCTAAACCAGGCTATAGTGTTTCCACAAGTGACAGCTAAAGACCCACTCCCAGATGGGACTGTGGTGTACACTGATGGATCAAAAACTGGTATGGGAGCTTATGTGGTCAAGGATAGGGTTATATCTAAACAATATAATGAAACTTCACCTCAAGTTGTAGAATGTCTGATAGTACTGGAGGTTCTTGAGGCTTTTCCAGGACCCCTCAATATTGTATCAGATTCCTCTTATGTGGTTAATGCAGTTAATCTCCTTGAGATAGCTGGAATAATAAGATCCTCCAGCAGAGTTGCTAACATCTTTCAAAAGATACAAGCTGCCTTGTTAAATAGGAGATTTCCTGTTTTCATTACCCATGTCCGAGCACATTCTGGACTCCCAGGTCCCATGTCCTTAGGGAATGACTTAGCGGACAAGGCTACAAAGCTGGTGGCCGCTGCCTTGTCTACCCATGCACAAGCAGCAAAAGAATTCCATAAGCGCTTTCATGTGACGGCTGAGACCTTGCGCCGTCGTTTTGCTCTATCCAGGAAAGAGGCTAGGGAAATTGTTACTCAATGCCAGAATTGCTGCGAATTCTTACCTACTCCCCACATGGGAATAAACCCACGTGGCATTAGACCATTGCAGATGTGGCAGATGGATGTTACTCATATTCCCTCTTTTGGAAGGCTTCAATATGTTCATGTTTCTGTTGACACCTGTTCTGGCGTAATGTTCGCCACACCCCTAACAGGGAAAAAGGCCTCATATGTGATTCAACATTGCCTTGAGGCCTGGAGTGCTTGGGGAAAACCCAGAATTTTAAAAACAGACAATGGACCAGCATATACCTCTCAAAAATTCCGACAGTTTTGTCGGCAAATGGATGTTACCCATCTAACTGGCCTACCTTATAACCCTCAAGGACAGGGCATTGTGGAACGTGCCCATCGTACACTCAAATCATATCTGATTAAACAAAAGGGGAGTATTGAGGATGTTCTACCCTCGGTACCAAGAGTTGCTGTATCCATGGCACTTTTTACCCTTAATTTCTTGAACTCTGATGCCCAAGGCCACACTGCAGCCGATCGCCACAGTTTAGAGCCTGATAGGCCAAAAGAATTTGTAAAATGGAAAGATGTGCTAACTGATGAATGGAAAGGCCCGGATCCTATTCTAATAAGATCCAGGGGAGCTGTGTGTGTTTTTCCACAGGAGGAAGAAAACCCCCTGTGGATCCCTGAAAGACTCATTCGAAGAGCTCCTTCACAACTCCAGAATAAGAAGGATGGAGGCCAAGTGGGTGATGAAGACTCTCCTACTCGGGATGATGGTTCCTAGTATGATGGGAGAGTTACGGTGGGCCATCATGTCTACCTTCCCCTACCGATGCCAGTGATGCAGAATGCCCAGGTGTTCCCTAGATTTTTCACAACTAATAGAGAGTTGGGGCTTGCCTTTTTGCCTTTAGATCCTCAGATACAGAATTTTCAGGATGAGAGAACCTTGTCATTAGTAGGAAGCTTGTGCTTTACTGTGATTTCTTCATTAAAGGATAATTTTATTCATATGGATCCAGAAAGATCTAATGCTAATCCTTTTGAATTAATGGAAGCTGTACTGATCTTTCTCCTATGATAGTGAGAAGGGACAGATTACTTTTGATTGGAAAGGGGCATTAGGCAACAGTCTGAGTGAGGGACAGAGCTATGGATCATCTGATTGGTCCTCCTCCAATGTTAAGTATACCCCTTTTAAGAGAACTAATTATTCAGCTGCCCTTTATTTGGGTTGTGAGTAATGATACCTTAGGTAAGAATCAGAAAGAAATAAATTGCTCTGCTTAGAATTGTTTTTATGTATTATGCTGGGATGCTATTAAGCACCCTTTTGCTTTGGTAATGCGCATGCCTCGATTTGTTCCAGTTCCTGTTGAGACGCCAAGTAATTTGAGTTTGTTTAGGGAAAAGCAAGATTTTTGGGATCTCTGCTATTATTGTGGGCCTGATAGCCGCCGCCGCGGTTACTGCTTCGGTTACCGCCTCGGCCCTTGCACTTTCTGCCACTGTGCAGACAACTCAAACCATTAATGAACTATAGGCCACTGTGACCATGGCCCTAGATAAACAGGCCACTGCCAATTCTCAGATACAAGGAGGCCTGATGTTGGTAAACCAACAGATTAATTTGGTTCAGGAACAATTGGATATATTGTGGCAGATGGCCCAATTGGGATGTGAACAAAAGTTGCCTGGCCTTTGTGTCACTTCAGTACAATATGAGAATTTTACAAGAGCAGCTAACCTGTCACAAGCTCTGTCTCAACATTTATTACAGAATTGGACTTTTGAGTTTGAGCAGACACTCCGTGAGTTGAGAATGGCGATCCTGCAAGTGAATTCGACGCATCTGGATCTTTCTCTGATGGAAGGCCTCTCCTCCTGGATTTCATCTGCATTTTCTTATTTTAAGGAATGGATGGGGGTAGGATCATTTAGCCTAGTTCTCTGCTGTGGAATAGTGTTGATGCTTTGGATGGTGTGTAAGCTCAGAGCCCAAACAAAAGAGACAAAGTGGTGGTGGCACAAGCACTTGCTGCCTTAGAACACGGAGCCTCCCCTGACATTTGGTTAACCATGTTAAAGCAATAGGTCGCTGGCCTCCCAGCTCTTGCACCCCACGAGGCTAGTCTCATTGCACGGGATAGAGTGGGTAGGCTTCAGCAGCCCAAGGAGTTGCAAGGCTAAGCACTGCACAGGAGAGGTCTGCGGTATAACGACTTTCTCCTGGGAGATAAGTCATCTTGCATGAAGGTTCTATGTCATGATCTCCTTCCCCCAGAAAAACGACATCGGACTGGTCAGGGCTCTCTCTGGGGATAAGACCCTGGAGAGGAGCTTTGTACATGTTCTGAATTTGCACATGGGGATTTGACCTCTATCTCCACTCCAAAGTTGTGGGTGTCCTATTGCTTCAAAAATAAATGAATAGGGGGAGATGTGAGGAGCCGCCCTCGCTATCGCTATTGCCGTTAGAAGATGGCGCTGACATCTGCTGTCAGTTGGAGTTAACCGTTAGAAGATGGCGCTGACATCTGCTGTCAGTTGGAGTTAACCGTTTAAGCTGTGCCTCTCCCGTGGCGTCATCTGTGGTGATGTGCAAACCACCAATCCCGGCTCTACACGTCTCACTCGGAGCTCCTAGGCTTATATAAGGGGCTGGGTTTCTTAGCTTGGGGTCTCCCTCTAAGAAGCTGATCATCTATCTCTCAAGATGCATTAAAGCTTTACTGCAGAAGGATCCGAGTGTTCTGCGTCGTTCTTGCTGGCGAGACGGTAGCGCGGGACACCCTGGAATATCTGAAACACATTTTGTACACAAGAGAGGCCACGATCTCCTAAAAATCTCACTGTGTCTGCATCTAAGTAGTGAGATTTATAAAGTATGCTAACATGCACAGTAATATTTAATAATTTATACTTATTACCTGTGTATGTGTTTTGACAAATTGTACGCATGTGTAGCAAATAGTTTCTGTGGAACCCAGAAAGGTAGAAGACAGCATCAGATATCCTATAAATTGAGCTTGGACATTTTTAACAATGTGGATTTTGGGAACCAAACTTCAGCCCTCTAGCAAGAGCAGCCTGTGTTTAAAACCACTAAGCAATCTCTCCAGAACTATATCATTATTTTTAACAGGATTCCTATTATTTGGTTAAAACTCACAGTTTTCATCCCAAATCTAAATATACAAGTGTACAGGTTGTTAGACTGAGCCACTAAACGTCATGGTTTTCTTCTTCATTTTTTAAAATGTCAGGTTTCCTTTTGGATTTCAATTAAAACTGATTATTGCCACACGTTAATATACATGTTTTAACTTCAGTAATCAGGAGATAAGAGGCATGCACATCTCTGTGAGTTTGTGACTATCCTTGTATACAGAGTTAGTTCCAGTTCAGCCACAATTATTTCACTTATACATACTCTCAAAATAAAACCCGACATCTTTGCACAGTCAAGGTGGTTGTGCATCCTTCAATCCCAAAACTTGAGCAGGCAGAGAGACACAGAACTTGACCAATTAACAAATTTTGATCCATTAGCCAAGGTGGATCAAGTAACCATGAGTTTATGGGTTACTCAAACCTCAACACAGGGTAGAGGTGAGCTTGGTGCCCTGTCTCAGGCTCGAATTATGCTTGCCCACTCTGGGGTCTCCTGGTCTGTGGACTGAAGGTATGTCTACTTGAACCATGGGAATCAAGCAACTGCGATTCTGCTGACATTGCTTTGCTGGTTCTGATCCCACCCACAAGGAGGAGATTGCTTCAGATCCAACTGAGACCCATCATAGTATTGAACCTTCTTGTACCACTGGAAAAGAATTCTTGTATCAATACCCACCAAGAGGAATAGACCCCAACTGCATCCACTGGAAGAAAGAATGGGAGGATAAAAGTAGAAGAACACATTCAAAAACATAAAACAAATATGAAAGTAAAGTGTCTTGGGACTTTATGCCAGCAACATCTGAATATCCCTACAAATAATAAGTAGAGAATGACACTAAAAACAAATTCAAGATGATGAAAGAGACCAAAAAAGAAAAAATTGTAAAATCCTTTAAAAAATTGGAGAATATATTAACCAAATACTGCAAGAAACAATCCAAACAATGTAAGCACACTCTGAGAAAATTCTGGAATGAGAAAAGCTGGGTAAATTATCAAGAACCACAGAGGCAAGCATAACCAACAAAATTCAAGAGATAGAAGAGAGAATCTCCAGCACTCTAAATTTAGTACAAGAAATAGTTTCAACCTCAAAGGAAAATCTTGAGTCCTACCAATTCCAAACACAAAATATCCATGAAAAATCGGACACTGTTAAGTGTATAAACCTAACCAAAATAGGCATAAAAGAGGGTGCAGAATCCAAACTCAGATTTGCAGAAACAAAAAATACTCATCAAAATCATAAAAGAAACCTTTCCAGAAGAAGGTTACAGAACACCAAATTGAGTTGGCCAGAAAATGTCTCCTTGCCAATTCGTAATCAAAACAAACATAAGGAACAAAGCAAGAATTTTAAGAGCAGCAAACACAAAAGACCAAGTAACATATAAAGGCAAACCTATCAAAATTACACCTGATTCTCTATAGAAACTCTGAAAGCCAGAAGATCCTTGATAGATATTCTCCAAAAAGTAAGATAACATAGATGGCTGACCAGATTATTACACCCAACAAAATTTTCAATCATTATAGACGGAGAGAACAAGGTGTTTCAAAACAAAACGAGATATAATGATCTTACAGACAGTACTAGAAAGAAAACTCCAACCTAAGGAAGTTAACTAAACTCACAAAAATATAGAAATAGATAATCACACTTTACCAAAAGCCAGAAGTTAAAGATAGTCTTCAAATACCAAATAATGTAATTAAAATTGGGATGCAGAACTGAATACATAATTCTCAACAGATGAGACAGTTGTCTTTAAATGCAGATATAAGTAAATTATTCAGAGAGTTGACATGAACAAAAATCTGTTGAGAACCCCTAGATGGTCAACATTAATCAAGAACATTGTCACCAATATAGTGGCTACATGGACTCGATATTTATAAAGAAATTATATAGCTTTTCCTGCCACAGAAAGGGTGTCCTTTTTCATGGGATTTCACCAATGATCCCATAAGAAATCAAGTTGCCTCTGTAGGCTCATTAGTTGTGGAGGGTAAATATCTTCTTGAATTATACAAAGTACACCCCAAGAAAATCTACTATGGATAGAGAGAAAAGTATCACTTCTTGGTGATTTTAGCATGGATTAACTGTGAGTATGGGTGCCAATTTTGTATTCTACACTGATGCTTATGAGTATCTCTGTCTGTTGGCCAAGGCACATGTCACTGTACAAACTGTGAAATTTTCAGAACACATATCATGGGTCCAAGACATCACGTATAATTGAAGTATATTTGCTCTCATCAATTATTTTACTCTGCCAAAGGCAATATCCACTATACAAGCTTAGAAGTCAGCATGTATTGGAGGCGAGTTTCCTGACATTAAAATATATGGTGGTTTAAAGTCTGTGTACCACAGTGAATAATGTATTTTCCAGTGCAGTTATGAAGAACTCAAATTGTTTACTTAAAAAATCAGAAAGTTCATACACACAGTTCCTTTGTTGCACACATTTAGTAGTAAAGCAAATTACAGCAAGCAAGAGTCTATATGACTCTATGTATAAGGGAGGAACGTATCTGTGTCCCCTTCATACATCCTCAGAAGTACCAAGAGATCCCAACTAGACAAAATCACATAGAGTGTCCCTGGATGATTCTGGCCTCTGTAAATGCTCTCCTTCTTAAACTCTTAAATTGTCTAGGTTACTCCGGCCTCTTCTCTTATAGTTGAGGTCATACACTTTTTATGAAAAGTGAGTTGTCTATAATTTTTAGATTATTATTTGATTATAATAATCCTATGTCTGTTTGTCGAAAAATTCTCCATTTGGGCATTAATTTCTTCCCATTTTTACAGAATTGTATCAGTATGACAACCTTCAAAAGGTAAAATTCCAAGATCTAATGTCACTAAAAGTAGGGTGAAATACCCAGAGTCCACAAACCTTCACAGAAATGTACAAAAACTAAGGATATTCTCCATTTTAAAAACTACACCAAATGGTATAGTGTGTGTGTGTGTGTGTGTATGTCCACCAAGAAACTGGAATATTATGTTGATGAATGCGTCCTGTACTCAAGACATAGTATGTATATCTGAGGCAGAAGGAAAATTGAAATTGTGCCTCTGGCTAAGTCTAGGAGGATATACTGTGAGGTCATTAGTGGGAGACATTGTTTTAGAAATGGGTGGTGTTTTAAATTTTTATAGTCAGATACATCATAAGTGTTGCCTGACAGCTCTGGCAGAACTCTCCTGTTATTATCATCTGCCCAAGAAACAGGAAGCAACTGAGAAGCAGGATTGTATATGAGAAGTTTACTATTCAAAGGTATGTGCAATCGTACAATATTTGATATCAGCATATAATGGAGATCAGTTTCCAAGTGAGCCTATTGTAAAAGTCTTGTACATTTCCAAGCAACTGAAACTGGTAAACAACATAAGGGTAAGTAATCTCATTAAATATTATATGTGAAATACCTGATCCACATTTTTGTTGGCACAGTTTCTCTTCTATAAGAAGTAAAACGTTTTTGATTGATTTTATTTTAAAATCCAATTTGTTAGATATTAGGATTGCTACCCATACTTGTTTGTTCTGTCCATATGATTGAAAAATCTTTTCCCAACCCATAACTCTGAGGTAAAATCTGTATTTGAGGCTGAGGTGTGTTTCACGTATGCAGAAGAATGAGTTCTGTCTTGGAATCCATTCTGTTAGACTGTTCCTTTGTATTGGTGAGTTAAATCCATTAATAATCAGGGATATTAGTGACCATTTATTGCTCATTCTTGTTTATTTTGTAATGGTTGTTGGTTGTGAAATAATAGGTTGCTGTCCACCACTTTTTTTCTTTTGGGCTATTTGTAAGGTAGGATTATCTATTGCCTCTGGATCTTAAAGAAAGAAGCTAAAAATATAAAATGGATAAAATAAAGGATCTTCAACAAATAGTGTTGACATAACTGGATGCTGGCTTGTAGAAGAATGCACAAAGAACCATGTTTATCACCATGCACAATAGTTAAGTCCAAGTGGATCAAAGAACTTCAACATAAACCCAGCCATACTGAACCTCCATATAGAGAAATCGGTGAGGTATCCTTGAATGAATTGGTACACAGGATTGATTGTTAAACGTAACACCAGTATCACACACACTGAGGTCACCAATCAATACATGGGGCTTCCTTAAACTAAGAATAATCTGTAAGACAAAGGACACTGAAAACAAGACAAAAATGCAGCCCACAGAATGGGAAAACATATTCACTAACCCCACATTTGACAGAGGGCTGATCTCTAAAATTTAAAAAGAACTCAAGAAGCAACTCTCCAAAACAACAAAGGATCCAATTAAAATTGAGCTATGCAACTAAATATAGAATTCTCAATAGAGGTGTCTAAAACTGTGCTGAAAGGCACATAGGTGATAGGGAATTGTAAATCAAATAACTATGTGATACCATCTTAATCTTGTCAGAATGACTAAAATGAAATACACCAATGACTGTTTATGCTGAGAGCGGATGTTGAGAAGGGGGAACATTCCTCCACTGCTAGTGGTATTACTAACTTTTACAGCCACTTTGGGAAATAAGTATGGAGATTCATCAGGAAAATGCGAATCAATTTAACACAAGATCCAGCAATTACCACTCTTAGGCATATATCCAGAAGATGCACATTCATACATGGACATCTGTTCCACTATGTTTATGGTAGCATTATATAGAAAGCCAAAACTTGGAAGTAACCTAGATGTCCCTCAACTGAAGACTGGAAAGATAAATGTGATACATTTACACAATGAATTACTATTCAGGGGAAAAACAATGGAAGATTGAAATTTTCAGACAAATTGATGGCACTTGAATAAACCATCCTGAGTGAGATATCCCAGTAATAAAAAGACAAACATTGTATATACTCACTCATATATGGATTTTAGGCATGGTTCAGGGGATTTCAGCCTACATTCTGAGTGCCACAGAGTCTGGAAAACAGAAATTTCTACCAACAACTGGTGGAAGCAGAGGCAGACACTCACAGTTAAACACTGAGCCGAACTCAAGGAGCTCAGTGACAAAGAGGAGGGCTGATGAGCATAAGGGTCAACACTATGCTTCTTTAACCCACAGAAACAGCTGAACTGAATAAGGGGGACCTCTTGAACCACAGACTGATGGCTGGGTATACAGCATGGGCCTGATCAAGACCATGAATATAGGTGAAAGTGAGGAAGGATAGACAATCAATGGGGCTTTGGGTAGTGGATAAGTATTTATCCGTGGCATACAAATATACCTTGGGTTTCCATCCTGGAATAAGAAATGTTCTCTCAGCCTCGACAGTAGGGGATGGCCTAGGCCCTGCCATGGATGAAATGATAGACAATGGATATCCCCCATGGAGTGCATCAACCTCCCTGGGGAAAGAAGTGGGGAGTGGGGAAGGGGATAGGTGGGTGTTGGTAGAATGGATGTGGGAGGAGAGGAGGAAGAGGAACATGGCCCTGGGATTGACATGTGAACCAACCTTGTTTCTAATTTATATTTAAAATTAAAAAGACACAAAATTAAGTAAAATCCCATTGATAATTATCTATTTTGTTCTGAACCCAACTTTTAAATTGAATTGTCTGGTGCTTTATTGACAAGAATCTTCATTACTATGTGTATATTGAAAATGAGCCCTCTGTTATCTGTGGCGTTGCTGAACATGCTTTTGCAATCAGTGGTCTGTCATTTTCTCTTCTTGAGTGTGTTCTTTGCCTTACAGAAACATCTCATTTTCTGTCCATCTCAGCATCTATGCTACTTCTTTTAAGTCGAGGAAGTGTTTTGCTGTATCAGTTCATTCAAGAGTGTCTCCGACTACTCTTCTAACAGGATGATTCAGTTTGGCTTGTGTCTTTCATTCAATGGAAAATAAGATTTCCAAAAGGAGAATCTAAAATGACTATAAATACTTAAAAAATTGCTCAATATCCTTAGCCATCTGGGAAATGGATATCAAAACAATTCTGGGATAGAATCTCACACCTGTTCAAATGGCAAAAAAATGCAATGGCAGTTTATGCTAGAGATTATGTGGAGAAAGGGGCACATCCTTCCATTGCTGGTAGGCATGAACACCCGTTCAACCACTTTGACAGTTTGTATGACAGTTTCTCAGTCTATCTCAAGATCCAGGAATTCTACTCTTTGGTATATACCCAAAGCATGTAAATTCATACTAAATGGACATCTGTTCAACAGTATCCATGACAGCACTATTTGTAATAGCCAGAAACTGAAAGAAAGCTACATTCCCCTTGACTGAAGAATGGATGAAGAAAATGTGATACAATTAAACAATTGAGTAATAATCAGTGAAACAAAAACAATGATATCTTGAAATTGGCAAGTAAATGGATGGAATTAGAAGAAAACATCCAGATTGAGGTAACCCAAAAACAGAAGACAAACATGGTATGTACTGACTAATATATGGATATCAGACATATGTCAAATGATAACCAGCCTACACTCCCCGCTACAGAGAAGGTAGGAAAAAGTAGGATATACTTGGTACTTCAAAGAAGGGAAAGGCATAAGATATAGTGAGCAATTTGGGAGCAAGCATCAGGGAGGAGGAGGAATAAGAAAAGGAGGAATAAGGAATGAAGAAGAGAAGTGGGGAGAAGAACATGAAAGTTCATGATGTTTGAGCAGTGGTACGAATAGAGAAGAGGGTGAAAAGAGACACTTTAATACAGGGATACATTGTAGTTTTAAAGAGTATGTATGGCACTAAGGAAATGTCCAGTTATTGTCAAGGATCGAAACCAACTAAGAATCTAAGCAACAGTGGAGAAGCAACTTTAAATGCCCTTCACCTGCATTGATATTGATGACTACGTTAAATTCCATCATAGAGCCTTCATGTAGTAGCTGATGGAAGCAGAAGCAGATATCCACAGCTAAGAACTGAGTTCACCTCCTGAAATTCAAGTTGTAGTGAGGGAGGAGTAATGAGCCAAGGGTTCAAAATTAGGGTTGGGGAAACCCACAGAAATAGCTGGTCTGAACAAGCCTGGAGTCTCATGGACAAAAGACTGCTAAATGAGAAACAAGCATCGCTTCGAACCAAGTCTCCTGAATATGAGTGACAATTTGCAGGCCCGGACAGTCTATGGATCTTCTGACAGTGGAGCCAGCATTTATCTCTAGTGTACAAATTGACTTTGGGTTTCATTTCAACATGCAGGGATGCTTCTTAGCTTAGATACATTTCCACTAAAGGATGAGACAGATTTGATAATTCTCCAAAGTAGAACTTATCCTCTCTGAGGAGTTGCCAGGGTGGAATTGAAGGGTCATAGAGGGGCATGGGGGATGGGAAGGAGAGAGGAACTTGGACAGATAAGCAGTATAAGATTGTCTCTATTTTAAAACTATTCTTTGATAAAACAGAAATAATATTCTTGTCTATGGCACTCATGGTGTCAGTATCATCCATCAAAGGATGAGTTTTCCATTTCTCAAGTGTTCAGTATTGTTTTAAGCTATTGTTTGATAAGACTAAGTCTGATGTAGGATGTGATTTTCTCTGAATTGGCAGCTGCCCAGCGTAGTCTTTCACAAGATATCTAAAAGCATCAAAGCAGAGTATCAATACCACCTGGGAAATTGGATAAAATATGTGTATTCTAGAGCATAAGGATGAATGCAGGTTTTAAATGAGTCCACAAGATCCAAGTCAAACAGGTTTTAAGGAAAGTACTTATAAAAGAAGTAGTAATTAACTGCCATGGTCTTCATGCTCTACTAGATGCAGTGTCTGCTCTTTTGAAGCTCTCACCACACACAGGAGTGTGAAGTAGCACCTTCATTTAATGGATATAGGATCACATATGCACAACACAAAACAATGCCCCTAGGACGTGGCCACCATCACATGTTCACTGGCAAAGCAATATGTGACTATAATACTCATCATGTTGAATCAATTGGATTAAATATTATGGGTCATCTTCTTTCTGAGATTTTAGAGATTGCTGTCAAGAAATTTTGATTGTTCACTGAGGAACATTTTAACATTAATATCAAAATGAAAAGTTTAAATTACATAGGTTTGCATATATGGAAAGACATCAATAAGGATGAAAATAGTATGAGAAAAATTATAATTCTTACAGAGATAACAGAGTTTAGATAATAATACACCTTAGATTTAGTTTTGTGTTGCAACCCATTTGACTTATCTGACATGAGACAGTAGAAAATCTGATTTTTTTATTTAACAGCATGCGTGAATATAGAGAGACTGGACAGCCATGAATTGGAAATATTATTAAATCAGAAGTTACATAGGTTCTTACATAATATAATTTTGCCTCTGTATTAAATGTCAGTAGCAAAAGTCAGATTGTTCTTTCTTTGGTGCTTCTTTGGATAACTAGTGGGACTACTTTAGACATTCCTATGCTTAATGACTTTTCTTGAAGATGGATAATTTCTGTTTTCCTAAACAGACAAGAACCATCACCAACATTTATGATATTTCCCTACAACTTGTGGGATTTACCTTGGTGGATGACCTATTATTGTTCCACATCAAAATGTTTCTTCGGTTTAAATTGAATTGTGGTTAGTTTTGATGGTGTCCATAACTTTTCTTCTACTGCAGATAGAAACATGAAACCCTCTCCCAAATGTAGAAAATATCCTGAATTTATTCTGAGGTTAGTATATTCTTGAATTGGACAGGCTGATTTTAGCTCTGAAGGTTACTTTTTGTCAAATGTTTTCCACAGCTGATGTTTTTCTTTCTAATTAAGAAAAATTCAGTGTTAGTAAAGCATTACGCATTTTTAAAATTTGGAATAAATTATAATTTATTATTTGAGAAAACCACCTGTTAACATATCCATCCCCCCATATCCTCA
>NW_024434102.1:0-2758 GCF_017639785.1 Mesocricetus auratus | reverse complement strand
TTTTTTTTATTAATATTTTTTTTATTTTCCATTTTAAATTTAGATAAGAAACAAGGTTGCTTCACAAGTCAGTACGAGGTCCCTCTCCCTTTCCCTCCCCTCCTCCCGTGCCCTCCCCCCATACCCCCCCCGTTATCCCCTCATTCCCCCAGGGAGGGTGAGGCCCTCCATGGGGGTGTCCATAGTCTGTCATTTCATATAGGGCAGGGCCTAGACCCTTCCCCAAGAGTTCAGGGTGAGAGTGCACCTCACATTGTTCTATGGGAGTCCAGAGACCGTGTGTATACTTGGGATGGGTACTGATCTGCTGTCCAAGGCTCAATAGATTACTTAGGCCTCCTCACTGACACCCAGATTCAGGGGGTCTTGATCAGTCCCATGCTGGATTCCCAGGCTGATGCCTGGGATTCAAGAGTTAACCTTTGTCTGGTCAGCTGTTTCTGGGGGTTCAACCAGCCCAGTCTTAATCCCTTTGATCATCAGTCCTCCCTCTCTGATACTGGCTTTCTTGAGTTCAGCTCAGTACTTAACCAGCCAGTAAATGAAGTTTCTGTTTCCCAGACTCTCTGGCAATAGGATTGTAGGCTGGCACTCCCCAGATCTATGTCTAAAATCCATATATGAGAGAGTACATGCCATGTTTCTCTTTTTGTGACTGGGTTACCTCACTCAGGATGGTTTCTTCTAGTGTCATCCATTTGCCTGCGAATCTCAGGATTCCATTATTTTTTTCTGCTGAATAGTACTCCATTGTGTAGATGTACCACATTTTCTCTATCCATTCTTCGGGTGAGGGACATCTAGGTTGCTTCCAAGTTCTGGCTATTACAAATAAAGCTGCTATGAACATAGTGGAACAGACATCTTTGTTATATGAATGGGCATCTTTTGGATATATGCCTAAGAGTGCAGTTGCTGGGTCTTGTGGTAGGTTTATTCCCATTTTTCTGAGGAATCTCCATACTGCTTTCCAAAGTGGCTGAACCAGTTGGCACTCCCACCAGCAATGGAGGAGTGTCCCCCTTTCACCACATCCTCTCCAGCATAAATTGTCATTGGTGTTTTTGATTTTAGCCATTCTGACAGGAGTGAGATGGTATCTCAGAGTTGCTTTGATTTGCATTTCCTGTATGGCTAAGGATGTTGAGCACTTTCTCAAGTGCCTCTCAGCCATTTTAGACTCCTCTATTGAAAACTCTCTATTTAGTTCTGCAGCCCACTTCTTAATTGGGTCCTTTGCTGTTTTGGAGACTTGATTCTTGAGTTCTTTGTAAATTTTGGAGATCAACCCTCTGTCAGATGTGGGATTAGTGAATATTTTTTCCCATTCTGTGGGCTGCCTTTTTGTCTTGCTGACTGTGTCCTTTGCCTTACAGAAGCTTCTCAGTTTCAGTAGGTCCCATTTATTAATTGTTGATCTCACTGTCTGTGCTACTGGTGTTATGTTCAGGAAGCTGTCTCCTGTACCAATTCGTTCAAGGGTACCACCCACTTTCTCTTCTAAGAGGTTCAGTGTGGCTGGATTTATGTTGAGGTCTTTGATCCATTTGGACTTAAGTTTTGTGCATGGCGATAAACATGGATTGATCCGCATTTTTCTACATGCCAGTCTCCAATTATGCCAGCACCATTTGTTGAAGATGCTTTCTTTATTCCATTGTATATTTTTAGCTTCTTTGTCAAAGATCAGATGTTCGTACGTGTGTGGGTTAATACCCGGATTTTCAATTCGATTCCATTGGTCTGCCTGTCTATTTTTGTGCCAATACCAAGCTGTTTTCAGGACTATAGCTCTATAATAGAGCTTGAGGTCAGGGATAGTGATGCCTCCGGATGTTGCCTTGTTGAACAGGGTTGTTTTGGCTATCCTGGGTCTTTTGTTTTTCCATACAAAATTGATTATTGTTCTTTCAAGGTCTGTGAAGAATTGTGCTGGAATTTTAATGGGGATAGCATTGAATCTGTAGATTGCTTTTGGCAGGATTGCCATTTTTACTACATTGATCCTACCTATCCAAGAGCATGGGAGATCTTTCCATTTTCTGAGGGCTTCTTTAATTTCTTTCTTTAAAGATTCAAAGTTCTTATGATACAGGTCTTTCACTTGTTTGGTTAGCGTTACCCCAAGGTATTTTATGTTGTTTGTGGCAATTGTAAAGGGTGATGTTTCTCTGATTTCTCTTTCAGCCCTTTTATCATCTGTATATAGTAGGGCTACTGACTTTCTTGAGTTGATCTTGTAACCTGCCACTTTGCTGAAGGTGTTAATCAGCTGTAAGAGTTCCCTGGTAGAGTTCTTTGGGTCATTGATGTAAACTATCATATCGTCTGCAAACAGTGAAAGTTTGACCTCTTCCTTCCCAGTTTGTATCCCCTTGATCCCCCTTTGTTGTCGTATGGCTATAGCTAGAACTTCAAGTACCATGTTGAAAAGGTATGGAGAGAGTGGACAGCCTTGTTTTGTTCGTGATTTCAGAGGAATTGCGTTGAGTTTCTGTCCATTTAGTTTGATGTTGGCTGTTGGTTTACTGTATATGGCTTTTATTATGTTTAAGTATGTCCCTGTTATCCCAGATCTCTCCAAGACCTTTATCATGAAGGGGTGATGGATTTTGTCAAAGGCTTTTTCAGCATCTAGTGAGATGATCATGTGATTTTTGTTTTTCAGCTTGTTTATATGGTGGATTACGTTGATGGATTTTCGTATGTTGAACCATCCCTGCATCCCTGGGATGAAACCTACTTGATCGTGGAAATT
>NW_024434101.1:0-5608 GCF_017639785.1 Mesocricetus auratus | reverse complement strand
CAGTTTTGTGCATGGCGATAAACATGGATCGATCCGCATTCTTCTACATGCCAGTCTCCAATTATGCCAGCACCATTTGTTGAAGATGCTTTCTTTATTCCATTGTATATTTTTAGCTTCTTTGTCAAAGATCAGATGTTAGTACGTGTGTGGGTTAATACCCGGATGTTCAATTCGATTCCATTGGTCTGCCTGTCTATTTTTGTGCCAATACCAAGCTGTTTTCAGGACTATAGCTCTATAATAGAGCTTGAGGTCAGGGATAGTGATGCCTCCGGACGTTGCCTTGTTGAACAGGGTTGTTTTGGCTATCCTGGGTCTTTTGTTTTTCCATACAAAATTGATTATTGTTCTTTCAAGGTCTATGAAGAATTGTGCTGGGATTTTAATGGGGATAGCATTGAATCTGTAGATTGCTTTTGGCAGGATTGCCATTTTTACTACATTGATCCTACCCATCCAAGAGCATGGGAGATCTTTCCATTTTCTGAGGGCTTCTTTAATTTCTTTCTTTAAAGATTCAAAGTTCTTACGATACAGGTCTTTCACTTGTTTGGTTAGCATTACCCCAAGGTATTTTATGTTGTTTGTGGCAATTGTAAAGGGTGATGTTTCTCTGATTTCTCTTTCAGCCCTTTTATCATCTGTATATAGTAGGGCTACTGACTTTCTTGAGTTGATCTTGTAACCTGCCACTTTGCTGAAGGTGTTAATCAGCTGTAAGAGTTCCCTGGTAGATTTCTTTGGGTCATTGATGTAAACTATCATATCGTCTGCAAACAGTGAAAGTTTGACTTCTTCCTTCCCAATTTGTATCCCCTTGATCCCCCTTTGTTGTCGTATGGCAATAGCTAGAACTTCAAGTACCATGTTGAAAAGGTATGGAGAGAGTGGACAGCCTTGTTTTGTTCCTGATTTTAGAGGAATTGCGTTGAGTTTCTGTCCATTTAGTTTGATGTTGGCTGTTGGTTTACTGTATATGGCTTTTATTATGTTTAAGTATGTCCCTGTTATCCCAGATCTCTCCAAGACCTTTATCATGAAGGGGTGTTGGATTTTGTCAAAGGCTTTTTCAGCATCTAGTGAGATGATCATGTGATTTTTGTTTTTCAGCTTGTTTATATGGTGGATTACGTTGATGGATTTTCGTATGTTGAACCATCCCTGCATCCCTGGGATGAAACCTACTTGATCGTGGTGAATGATTGTTTTGATGTGTTCTTGGATCCGATTTGCCAGTATTTTATTGAGTATTTTTGCATCAATGTTCATGAGGGATATTGGTCTGAAGTTCTCTTTCTTGGTTGTATCTTTGTGTGGCTTGGGGATCAAGGTTATTGAAGCCTCATAGAAATAGTTTAGCAAAGACCCTTCTGCTTCTATTGTGTGGAACACTTTGAGAAGAATTGGTATAAGCTGTTCTTTGAATTTGTGGTAGAATTCTGCACTGAGGCCATCTGGACCTGGACTTTTTTTGGTTGGGAGACTTTTGATGACAACTTCTATTTCCATAGGGGTTATAGGTCTAATTAAATTGCTTATCTGTTCTTGATTTAGTTTTGGCAAATGATAGCTGTCCAGGAAGTCATCCATTTCCTTTAAATTTTCGAATTTTGTGGAGTACAGGTTTTCAAAGTATGACCTAATGATTCTCTGGATTTCCTCAGAGTCTGTTGTTATGTCCCCCTTTTCATTTCTGATTTTGTTAATTTGTGTGTTCACTCTCTGCTGTTTGGTAAGTTTGGACAAAGGTTTGTCAATCTTGTTGATTTTCTCAAAGAACCAACTCTTCGTTGCATTGATTCTTTGTATTGTTTTCCTGGTTTCTACTTTGTTGATTTCAGCCCTCAATTTGATTATTTCCTGGCGTCTACTCCTCCTGGGGGAGTTTGCTTCTTTGTGTTCTAGAGCTTTTAGCTGTGATGTTAATTCTCTGGTATAACTGTTTTCCTGTTACTTCATGTGAGCACTTAGTGCTATGAACTTCCCCCGTAGCACTGCTTTCAAAGTGTCCCATAGGTTTGTGTATGTTGTGTCTTCATTCTCATTGAATTCGAGGAAGTCTTTAATTTCTTTTTTTATTTCCTCTTTGACCCAGGGATGGTGCAGTTCAGCATTATTCAATTTCCATGAGGTTGTAGGTTTTCTGCAATTTGTGTTGTTGTTGAATTCTAATTTTAAGGCATGGTGGTCTGATAAGATGCATGGAGTTATTCCAATTTTTTTGTAGCTGCTGAGGTTTGATATGTTGCCAAGTATGTGGTCGATTTTTGAGAAGGTTCCATGTGGTGGTGAGAAGAAGGTATATTCTTTTTTATGTGGATGAAATGTTCTATAGATATCTGTTAATCCCAGTTGGGTCATTACTTCTATTAGACCCTTTGCTTCTTTGTTGAGTTTCTGTCTGGTATTCCTGTCTAGTGGTGAGAGTGGTGTGTTGAAATCTCCCACTATAACTGTGTGGGGCTTTAGATGAGATTTAAGTTCTAATAATGTTTCTTTAACGAATGTGGATGCCTTTGTATTGGGGGCATAGATGTTCAGGATAGACACTTCATCTTGGTGGGTTTCACCTGTGATGAGTATGTAATGACCTCCTTCATCTCTTTTGATTGATTTTATTTTAAAGTCTAGTTTGTTAGATATTAGGATTGCTACCCCTGCTTGTTTCTTGGGTCCATTTGATTGAAAAATTTTTTCCCAACCTTTAACTCTCAAGTAATGTCTGTCTTTGAGGGTGAGGTGTGTTTCTTGTATGCAGCAGAAGGAAGGGTTCTGTCTTCGAATCCATTCTGCTAGTCTGTGTCTTTTTATGGGTGAGTTAAGGCCGTTAATATTGAGGGATATTAATGACCATTGATTGCTCATCCTTCTTCGATTTGCGATGGTTGTTGTTGGTGGAATTATGGGTGGAATTTCACCCCTTTGTTCTTTTGGCTGTTGGTAGAGAGGGATTCTCTAATGCTTATGTTTTTCTGGTTGTAGTTAGCTTCCTTGGGTTGGAGTTTTCCTTCCAAAATTTTCTGTAGGGCTGGGTTAGTGGACACATATTGGTTGAATCTAGTTTTGTCATGGAATATCTTGTTTTCTCCGTCTATAGTGATTGAGAGCTTTGCCGGGTATAGTAGTCTGGGCTGGCATCCATGGTCTCTTAGTGTAGGTAGAATATCTATCCAGGACCTTCTGGCTTTCAGAGTTTCCATGGAGAAATCAGGTGTAATTCTGATAGGTCTGCCTTTATATGTTACTTGACCTTTTTCCTTAGCTGCTCTTAATATTCTTTCTTTATTCTGTATGTTTGGGGTATTGATTATTATGTGGCAAGGGGATTTTTTTTGTGGTCCACTCTATTTGGTGTTCTGTAGGCTTCTTGTACCTTCATTGGCATGTCTTTCTTAAGGTTGGGAAAGTTTTCTTCTATGATTTTGTTGAATATGTCTTCTGCCCCTTTGAGGTAGATTTCTTCTCCATCTTCTATACCTATTATTCTTAGGTTTGGTCTTTTCATGGTGTCCCATAATTCCTGGATGTTTTGTGTTAAGGATCTGTTGGACTTAAGGTTTTTGTTGGTTGATGAATCCATTTCTCCTAATGTATCTTCAACACTTGAGATTCTCTCTTCCATCTCTTCTATTCTGTTGGTAATGCTTGTATTGGTAGTGCCTGACTGTGTGTCCAGCTTTTCTATTTTCTGCCTTTCTTCAGATTGTGTTTTTTTTTAGTGTCTCTATTTCAGTTTTCAACCCTTGCAGCGTTTGCATTGCTTCTTGCAATTTTCTGTTTATCTGTTCGTCCATTTGTTGCCTTTTATGAATTTTTTGGTTTGTTCTTTCTTCCATTTCTTGCATTTTTTGGTTTGCTTTTTGTTCCATTTCTTGGATTTTGTGCTTTGTTTCTTCTTCCATTTCCTGCCTTTTTTGGTTTGTTTCTTCCTCCATTTTTTTCATTTTTTGCTTCGTTTTTTCTACCATTTCTTGCATTTTTTGCTTTGTTTCTTCTTCCATTTCCTGCCTTTTTTGGTATGTTTCTTCTTCTAATTCTTGCATTTTTTGCTTTGCTTTTTCTTCCATTTCTTGCATTTTTTGCTTCATTTCTTCTTCCATTTCGTGCCTTTTTTGGTTTGTTTTTTCTTCCAATTCTTGCATTTTTTGGTTTGTTTTTTCTTCCATTTCTTGCATGTTTTGGTTTGTTTTTTCTTCCATTTCTTTGAGAGATTTTCCAATATCCTCTTTTAGGGCCTCTATCATTTTCATGAAAGTGCTTTTAAGGTCGTTCTCTTCTGCTTCCTTCACGTTGGAATATTGGGGTCTTGCTGGTGTGGAGTCTCTAGAATCTGGCGGTGTCATATTTGTTTTTCTGTTGCTGACTGTGTTTTTGTATTGTCTCTTTCCCATCTCTTCTTCTAGTGGGTGCAGAAAGAGCCCCTTCCTGGTCTGGGGACCAGAGTTCCCTTTTGGTGGGTGCTAGTAAGTCCAGTAATCTGGTGGTTCTTCTATACCTTGTCCAAATGCTGGTCCGTGGGTAGAGAAGAAGAACAGGAATCTGGGGCGCTTAGACTCCTACCTGGACCCCTGGACCCTATGCTGGGTCCTGTTGTACCTGATCCGGGACAGCTACTCTCCTGGTCTCCCTGGCTCCTGTAGTTTCCTGGTCTCTTTGGTGGGAGAGAAGATCTGGAGTCTGGGGTGCTTGGCTCCCGCCGGGATTGGGAGCTCTGTGCAGTTCCCTGGCGATCTGCAGGCTCTGGAACACAGGCCAGGAAGCTGGCCTGTTTACCTGATGCTGCCAGAGGGACAGCTACTTCCCTGTACTCCCAGCCTCCTCTCGTTTCCTAGTCTCGTTGGTGGGAGAGAAGATCTGGAGTCTGGGGAGCTTGGCTCCCGCCGGGATTGGGAGCTCTGTGCAGTTCCCAGGCGATCTGCAGGCTCTGGAACACAGGCCGGGAAGCTGGCCTGTTTACCTGATGCTCCCGCCGGGATTGGGAGCTCTGTGCAGTTCCCAGGCGATCTGCAGGCTCTGGAACACAGGCCGGGAAGCTGGCCTGTTTACCTGATGCTCCCGCCGGGATTAGGAGCTCTGTGCAGTTCCCAGGCGATCTGCAGGCTCTGGAACACAGGCCGGGAAGCTGGCCTGTTTACCTGATGCTCCCGCCGGGATTGGGAGCTCTGTGCAGTTCCCAGGCGATCTGCAGGCTCTGGAACACAGGCCGGGAAGCTGGCCTGTTTACCTGATGCTCCCGCCGGGATTGGGAGCTCTGTGCAGTTCCCAGGCGATCTGCAGGCTCTGGAACACAGGCCAGGAAGCTGGCCTATTTACCTGATGCTCCCGCCGGGATTGGGAGCTCTGTGCAGTTCCCAGGCGATCTGCAGGCTCTGGAACACAGGCCGGGAAGCTGGCCTGTTTACCTGATGCTCCCGCCGGGATTGGGAGCTCTGTGCAGTTCCCAGGCGATCTGAAGGCTCTGGAACACAGGCCGGGAAGCTGGCCTGTTTACCTGATGCTCCCGCCGGGATTGGGAGCTCTGTGCAGTTCCCAGGCTATCTGCAGGCTCTGGAACACAGGCGGGGAAGCCGGCCTGTTTATCTGATGATGCCAGAGGGACAGCTCA
>NW_024434100.1:0-17388 GCF_017639785.1 Mesocricetus auratus | reverse complement strand
TCCTGAACATCTATGACCCAAATACAAAGGCATCCACATTCGCAAAAGAAATATTACTAAAACATATAAAGCCCCACACACTTATAGTGAGAGATTTCAATACACCACTCTCACCACTAGACAGGAATACCAGACAGAAACTCAACAAAGAAGCAAAGGGTCTAATAGAAGTAATGACCCAACTGGGATTAACAGACATCTATAGAACATCTCATCCACATAACAAAGAATATACCTTCTTCTCACCACCACATGGAACCTTCTCAAAAATCGACCACATACTTGGCAACATATACAACCTTAGCAGCTTCAAAAAATTGGAATAACTCCATGAATCTTATCAGATCACCATGATTTAAAATTAGAATTCAACAACAACACAAATTGCAGAAAAACTACAAACCCATGGAAATTGAATAATGCACAACTGCATCATTCCTGGGTCAAAGAAGAAATAAAAAAAGAAATTAAAGACTTCTTAGATTTCAATGAGAATGAATACACAACATACTCAAACCTATGGGACACTTTGAAAGCAGTGCTACGGGGGAAGTTCATAGCACTAAGTGCACACATGAAGAAACTGGAGAATAGTTATACTAGAGAATTAACAGTGCAACTGAAAGCTCTAGAACACAAAGAAGCAAACTCCCCCAGGAGGAGTACATGCCAGGAAATAATCAAATTGAGGGCTGAAATCAATAAAGTAGAAGCTAGGAAAACAATACAAAGAATCAATGTAACAAAGAGTTGGTTCTTTGAGAAAATCAACGAGATAGACAAACCTTTGTCCAAACTTACCGAAGAGCAGAGAGGGAACATGCAAATTAACAAAATCAGAAATGAAAAGGGAGACATAACAACGGACTCTGAGGAAATTCAGAGAATCATCATGTCATACTTTGAAAACCTGTACTCCACAAAATTTGAAAATTTAAAGGAAATGGACAACTTCCTGGGAGCTATCACTTGCTAAAATTAAATTAAGAACAGATAAGAAATTTAAATAGACCTATAACCCCTATGGAAATAGAAGCAGTCATCAAAAGTCTCCCAAACAACAGCAAAATCACTATAAATGAAATATAAGTCCATGACTATGGTGGTGTATATGTCATATTCTGTTTCTTGCTAATATACCTGTTTACCATAACCAATTAAGAAGGTTTCTATTGTCCTTTCTCAAAAGAAAGAAACTGAACACCAGTTCTTTCTTTTGAGTCCTCCAGCCTGTGTATAGCCTTAGGTGTGAAGAATCCAATTAGCTGTGGTAGAAGAGTGTAGGAAGAAGCATGAAGATGAGGCTACGTGACAGTATGGGACAAGCTACACATCTCTGAGGTAGAGTTTGCTGTCATAGCACATGTTGGAACTTATAGTCTTTCTCCCTGGTTCCATTGCTAGCCAGCTGTCCACTGACAGCAGCCTGTGCTCTTCTGTTCTGGTATCACCTCAGCCAACTCCAAAAACGAACCCTTACCAGTTCAGAATGGCTTTTGTGTCTTCTTTTTTCCATTTGTATATTGAATTTTTCTTTTTTGTCTCTTCTTTACCTACTAAGTTTCAAGCCCCCAGAAGCCTGGCCCCTGCCATGATCTGCATTCGTTCCCCCAGTTATTGATTTATCCCACAAGTTCTTATTGCACCCTCCATGTATGATAATATGGTGTAAGGGTTAAAAGCAGAATAGTCCACTTTTGGTTTTTATAGTTTTCTTTTTGCTTGATTTAATGAGGGCTCCAGATATAAAAAAAACACACAATACATGTGTTTGGAGCCTCCACAGCAGAGTTGCAATGTGAGGCCCATCACTTGGTACATTATTCGTGATTGATGGGTAGATTAATTAAGAAGCAGCCTATCAGGGAAAAAGCAACAAACCTGTTTCATCAACTTACAGTCTGCATGTGTCTAAAAGCCATTTGCAGTAGGAGCATCCTCTTCATATTCCTCCCCAGATCATGAGTGTCAGGAATCTTATTCAAACACAAGAACAAATTTAGCCAGGGTTGGCCCAGAGTGGAATTTCTGAAAACAGTATTTAATTTGACCTAGATATTGACAAGGATAAGTGTAGTCCTTGATGATGAAGTCATCAAATACAGGTTGTTTTTTATTTCCTTGTGTGGCATTACTGCCTCTGCAAATACATTTAATTCACATGGCAGTGTACACAGTACTGACAACAGTGGCCTATTGTGCTGATTATTAATGGAGTATGAATAAGTCATCCTTTGCTGAATGACCCCTAGAAGAAGAATGTGATGCAGAAAGCTTAAAATCTTTCAAGTAACCGATTATGTTCTCAACTTGAGTAACCTGGAGGAGAGACATACATTCCAGGAAACATAGAGCAATGCCATACTCATGGAACCACTTGAACTTTCTTCTAATACTATGGAGAGAACAAGAAGGCTCTTCTTTGGAAAGCTTTCTGGAGAAGAACATAAATAAGTCTGAGGGATTCCAGAGCTCTCTGGAAGAGAGGGCTTCAAAGAAGGTTCTTTCATGTAACAGATTGAGGCTGCATAAATAAAAGCAGTTTGGAGGATCCTCTCACAAAGCAGCAGACTTATTGGGTTTCTTTTGGCAGTAATTTCTTGTGTGGATTTTTTTTCCAAGTAAATATTTACAATTTTCCTTCAAAACTAAATAGGTTATGCAAATTGCCATTTTAGCAAGCTAATCGGTGTCTTTGAGTAAGATAGATAATATGATATTTGCAAATATGCATTAAATGTGTAATGTGATATATAGTTGGGTAGTGTACAAAGATTTGAATATGTAGTTTGATAGTAGAGCCTTTACTTGCCCAGCATGGACAAGGTCATGAGTTCTCTTTCCAGCACTGAGAAAAGATTAGTTTATCTTGGTATCTAGGTGAAGTCACTGAGATTGCAGCTCAGTGATAAGGCAGAGTGCTTGCCTTGCATATGTAAGGCCTTTGGTTCTAATCCTAGCACAGAAAAAAAGAAAACAAAAACAAAAAAATCTCTCTCCCTGTCTCCCTCTGTCTCTGTCTCTCTCTGTCTCTGTTGTGTGTGTGTGTGTGTGTGTGTGTGTGTGTGTGTGGGGGTGTGTTATACAGAGGTAAAGAAAATCCTTTTAGCAGTTTTCATAAATATGGAGAATGAGATACCTTTTAGTCCACATCTAGAAGAATAGTTTTAGGAAAATCTTGGAGAAGTCAATGAATTGGAATCATCATGGTTGGTAGATGATGTTCAGAGACAAAACAAAAGAGGAAAGTAACTGATTACCTTCTGCTGAGATGCAGAGTTGGGTGTGGCACCCGACTAATGCACTTAAAGTGTGATCACTTAAGAGCAGTGGAGACTAAGACCTGGATGCAGTTGTGTTTAGGGCTGTCAAGGGAGCATCTGGTAGACGTGGACACAGACAGCTTAGTGAGAAAATGAATTTAACTGTGGAATAAGGAGGAAACAGGAAGCAAGAATAAAGCAGCATGAAGCATAGAAAAATTATCTATACTTATAAGGAGAACCAGCATTTATGGGGGGAGGGATGATCCAGCCAGTTGAGCTGAAAACACCCATCTAAATGTAAATATAAAAATGAGGTATGTGTACTAGAGGTGGGAATATTCATCAATGTGTTAAATGCCACATACTCTAAAAATATGAGATAGATTTCAACAGCCTGTAAAGACTGATGATTGGAATCATGCTTCTGTGATGCCATAGCAATGCAATTCAGATGGTTCTTAAGTCTTCATGGCAACAGCTGATACTACTTTTTGTTCTTCTCTGAAGTCACATGACACGTGATGTAACACTTACAGAGCAGAGAGAAGCAGCCAATTATATTTCCTAATTGGTGACACAGACACCAAGGGTTGCTGTGGAAGACTTTCATTGGCCCCTCTGGATTATAGCTATCAGAGCTATCGAAATGGCTTAGCAAGTAAAGACACCTGCCTCCAAACCTGAAGAACTGAACTTAATCTCCTAACCCACAAGGTGGAAGGAGAGAACCAGTTCCTGACCTCATTATGCATGCTTCAACTTGTGCATGTGAAGGTGCATACACACACACACACAGACACACACAAAAATAGATAGATAGATAGATAAAACAAGTTACAGAAATGAAACTATACCTGGTTGGTAGGAACTGGCACTACCTGGGTGTTAATCTTGTCTTCATTAGCTGCTGCTCTATATGAATGATAGTGTGGTTTATGAAATGTGTGTTCATTTAAGTAATATCCTCTTCAAGATTCCACTTGTAATGTCTAAGTGTCTTAGTTGTACCACCACTATACTGGGTTAGCCATGAATAACCTACCATTTGCACCTCAGGATGAACAAGAGACTCATCTACTAGCTAAGGATATACTTTTATATCATGAAATGGCCTGTTTCTTGGTTTTTCTATCTATGGAATAAAAACAATCACCATTGCCCCCCCTTTTTTTTCTTTTCTCAAAGGGGGAAGGTCTACAAAGCATTAAGGCTAGTTTTGTCAAATGCTTTTTGGGAAGTATCTAAAAGTAACAGCAATCTTAGGCTTGTGTGTGGAGGTATCAAGATGCTACATATTAACCTGGAGACCAGTAGAGCATCCTGAAGTTTGCATGCATGAGCAAGACAGAGAGGAATCTCCTCTGGGTGCTCAACAAAGTTACAAAAGAGGATTTAATTTGCAAAGCTTTTACCATTATCAAGCTGAAAGAGTTAAAAATCCACAAACCCACCATGACTTTGTTGGTTTTTTACTGGAGTCAGAAGTCCACAGGCACTAGACTCAAATGATGATGCTAACATGTGTTACTTCCTGGACACTTGTTACTGCCCCTCCTTGTCTTTTTCTTTAGTATGAGAGGATTTCTAGAGAAGAGCAAAGATGGTCCACACATATTTCTCCTCTTCTTCTTCTTTCTCCACACCATGTACTTGCATTCTGTACTTTGCTGTGGGGTTTAAAAGGTGAGACAGTGATACAGGAGTTCTTGAAGCAAGAACATTCTAGTAATGCTATAGCAACAGTATCAGTGGAAGCTATTAAGCTCTTATCTCCAGGCCACTGGATAAAGAAACAGAAAATACAGAGCTGGGAGACATTGTGCTTAAAGGCTGAAATGCAGCTGAAGGTTAAAAGGTAATGAGGTCATAAAGTAACCTGAACTAAATGCCAACTATGCAGGATAGATGAGTGAATGGGAGCTAGTTTCTCAGAGAACATTCCTGGAAGATAGCTAATATGACTTGGAGGAGACCTAATATTTACTGAGTGCTTATGAAATAATGGACATTGGGCCCTTTGCCTCCTTTTTCTCGTAGATTGAAGGGTAGATTCTTGATAAGATACTGCACTTGGAAAGCAGTGATTGGTAGCACAGAATCTGGTTGTATAATGCATTTTCAGGAGGATGGAAATCAGAAAGATGCCAGATGATTCTAAAAGCCCAAATAAGGACTTCAGGTGTAATGAGAAGCCAAAAACCAGTTTTTGGTAGGGAATTTTTTGTCCCTGGCCATGGAATTTAAGAGGGAGTTATCCATGCCTGGGGAAAGCAATGTAATTGGTGAAACAAGACAAGCATAAAACTATGGACTACAGTCAGAAATAAGCATAAGTCAAGGATGAGTGCAGGGAAAGCTAGAAGAATGATTGCCATGAAGAACATTCAAATGATGTAAGGATGGAGCTCACTAGAGAAGTGGTTCTCAAGCTGTGGGTCATGACCCCAATGGGTGTTGAACAGCATTTTCACAGTGGTCACATAACAGATACCTGCGTATCACATTGTGTTTCATAACAGTAGAAAATTACAGTTATGTAGTAGCAATGAAAATAATTTCATGGTTGGGAGTCACCACAATATAAGGGACTGTATTAAAGGGCCTCAACAGTATAGGAAGGTTGAGAACCACTGCGTTATAGGAAAGAAAGTTGGCATTGAGTTTTGTTTGTATTAAGTTTGACAAGACTATAAGGCAAAGATTTTGCTAAAGAATATTAGCAAGATGAGAACTCCCCGGTGGGTGCTGTTGGGATGCATTCTCATCACATTCTTTTCAGGGGAAACATACAAAACTAGCAGATATTGGTCAGTTACTTTCCTTTTCACTGAGTCCAGATACCTGACAGGAAGGGAGAAAGGTTTATTTGGGCTTGCAGTTTAAAGGGATATAGCCCACCATGGTGGGAAAGTAATGGTGACCAGAAATAAGATATCTGGCCACACTGTATCTGCAGTCAGAAAGCAGAGTGTGGGCAAGGAGTGGCCTGAGCCATCAAACTTCAAGACACAGTCCCATGACTCACTTTCTCTATCCAGGCTCCACCTTGTGATAGTTCTACAATCTCCTCAAACAGCTGAACACTGACTTTGAATACATTAAGCTATGTGTGACATTTCATATTTGAATCTCAATGCCAGAGTTTAACTCCCCCAATATATACTATTTCTTCTCCCCTGATAGGTCATGAAAGAAAGTAAACTCAAAATATCCCTATCTACAAACTTCCAAATCTGTCCTTCAGTGAGTACTTGTTGAGTCCTTTCTCTGTGGTGTCATGAACTTTCTATCACTTCCAGCCATGGCTTCAGTCTGGTTTCTTATGTACATTTAAGGGTGAGGACAGAAATCCATTAGCTATAGGACAACACAAATGTTCATGGAGATAGTTTTCTAAATAATTTCACTGTAATATGTAACATGAAAAATAAAAGACCCAGAGAGAGATATTGGGGTTCAAGCCTCAAGCTGAAGATCAGAGAAGCAAACCAGCCAGCCACTAGCTCTTACCTCTACCTCAGACTGAAAGGGTGATCCAGCTATTTCCAAGAATTCTCAGACTGCAATCCTAGAATGAAGCCTCTCCTCAATGTGGCTGGAGAATAAATCTTTTGTGAGACCCTTAGGTTCTTTATTTTATACTGTCCTAGTTCTGGGATTAAAGGTGTGTGATCTCAAGTGCTGAGATCACTTTTGTGTCAGCTCTGTTTCTCTTTTAGACTGGATGATTTCATGTAAATCAGTGTGGTCTTGAATTAACAGAGATCCATCTGTTTGTCTCTTTTTTTAATTTTTTAAATTTTTTCTTTAATCTTTCTTCTGTCTCTTTATTTTGTTATTATCATGTTTTATTTTAATTTTAAATAGCTTCTTTTACATGTCAATCCCAGTTCCCTCTCCCTCCCCTCCTCCCACACTCCCCTTCCCCCCACCCTCCCACCCTATTGCCAAATCCTTCCACATAGGGGATATCTAGAGTCTGTCATTTTACTCTGGGTAGGGTCCAGGCACTCCCCTAAGAGACCAGGCTGAGAGAGCATCTCTCTTTGTGATATAGGCACAAGAAGACTGTTTGTATACCAGGGATAGACACTGATCCACAGCTCAGGGCCCCATAGGTTGCCCAGGCCTTCTCACTGACACTCATATTTGGGGGGGTCCAGATCAGTCCCATGCTGGCCTCCCCACTGTCGGTCTGGGGTCCAAGAGCTCTCCCCTGTTCAGATCAGCTGTCTCTGCTGGTTTTGCCAGCCCATTCTTTGCCAATTTGCTCATCACTCCTCTCTCTCTGTCACTGGGTTCCTTGGGTTCAGTTCAGTGATTAATTGTGTGTTTGCCTCTGCTTCCATCAGTCACAGGATGAAGGCTCCCAGATGGTTATAGACATCAAGTTCATTATCAGGAATGGGCATTCGAGGTGGTCCCTCTACTATTGCTTAGCTTGCCAATTGGTGTTATCCCTTTAGATCACTCGAGGTCACTCTTGTGCCTGATCTGTATTTGATCCTATGATTCCCTCTTCCCCCTATTCTACCCCCACCCCCTCAACTTCCTGTTCCCCCATGACCAACTCTCTTCCTCTTCACCCCCTCTCTTCTTCCCAGGTCCTACTCCCCCCCACACCTCGCCGTGTTCCCCATCCATTCAGAGGATCTTGTCTCCATCCTCTTCTCTTGGGTACTATGCATATATGCATATCTTTTAGGTTCTTTCCTGTTTCCCAGACTCTCTATCTGTGGAAGTGCAGACTGGCACTATCCTGATCCATGTCTAACATCCATATATGAGTGAGTACATACCATGTTTGTCTTTTTGCGACTGGGTTACCTCACTCAGGATGGTTTCTTCCAGTGCTATCCATTTCCCTGTGAATTTCAAGATTCCATTGTTTTTTTTCTGCTGAGTAATACTCCATTGTGTAAATGTACCACATTTTCTCTATCCACTCTTCAGTTGAGGGGCATCTAGGTTGCTTCCAGGTTCTGGCTATTACAAACAATGCTGCTATGAACATAGTGGAGCAGATGCCCTTGTTGTATGAACCTGCCTCATTTGGATAAATGCCTAAGAGTGGAATTGCTGGGTCTAGTGATAGATTAATTCCCATTTTCCTGAGGAATCTCCATACTGATTTCCAAAGAGGCTGTATGAGTCGGCACTCCCACCAGCAGTGGAGGAGTGTTCCTCTCTCTGCACATCCTCTCCAGCATAAATTGTCTTCGGTGTTTTTGATTCTAGCCATTCTGATAGGAGTAAGATGGTATCTCAGAGTTGTTTTGATTTGCATTTCCCTGATGGCTAAGGATGTTGAGCACTTTCTTATGTGTCTCTTGGCCATTTTAGCCTCCTCTACTGAGAATTCTCTATTTAGCTCTGTACCCCACCTTTTAATTGGATCCTTTGGTGTTTTAGAGACTTGTTTCTTGAGTTCTTTGTAAATTTTGGAGATTAGCCCTCTGTCAGATGTAGGGTTAGTGAATATCTTTTCCCATTCTGTGGCCTGCCTTTTTGTCTTTTTGACTGTGTCCTTTGCCTTACAGAAGCTTTTTAGTTTCAGAAGGTCCCATTTGTTAATTGTCGATCTCAGTGCCTGTGCCACTGGTGTTATGTTTAGGAAGTGGTCTCCAGTACCAATTCGTTGAAGAGTATCTACCACTTTCTCTTCTAAAAGTTTCAGTGTGGCTGGATTTATGTTGAGATCTTTGATCCATTTGGACTTAAGTTTTGTACAAGGTGATAAACCTGGATCTATCTGCAGTCTTCTGCATACCAGTACCCAGTTATGCCAGCACCATTTGTTGAAGATGCTTTCTTTTTTCCATTGTACAGTTTTAGCTTCTTTGTCAAAAATCAAGTGTTCATAGGTGTGTGTGTTAAAATTAGGGCTTTCGATTTGGTTCCATTGGTCTACCTGCCTATTTTTGTGCCAATACCAAGCTGTTTTCAGGACTATAGCTCTATAATAGAGCTTGAAGTCAGGTATGGTGATGCCTTCTGAAGTTCCTTTATTGTATAGGGATGTTTTGGCTATCCTGGGCCTTTTGCTTTTCCATATAAAGTTGATTAATGTTCTTTCAAGGTCTGTGAACAATTGTGCCTGAATTTTGATAGGGATTGCATTGAATCTATAGACTGCTTTTGGCAAGATTGCCATTTTTATTATGTTGATCCTACCAATCCAAGAGCATGGGAGATCTTTCCATTTTCTGGTATCTTCTTTGATTTCTTTCTTTAAAGACACAAAGTTCTTGATATACAGGTCTTTCACTTCCTTGGTTAACATTATCCCCAGATATTTGATGCTTTTTTGGCTATTGTAAAAGGTGATGTTTCTCTGATTTCTTTCTCAGTCACTTCATCATCTGTATATAATAGGGCCACTGATTTTTTTTTGAGTTTACCTTGTATCCTGCCATATTGCTGAAGGTGTTTATCAGCTCTAGGAGTAACCTTGCAGAGTTTTTTGGGTCACTTATGTAAACTATCATATCATTTGCAAATAGTGAAAGTTTGACTTCTTCTTTTCCTATTTGTATCTGCTTTATCTCCTTTTGTTGTCTTATTGCTGTAGCTAGAACTTCAAGTACAATATTGAAGAGATATGGAGAGAGTGGACAGCCTTGTCTTGTTCCTGATTTTAGAAGAATTGCTTTGAGTTTCTCTCCATTTAGTTTGATTTTAGCTGTTGGTTTACTGTATATTGCTTTTATTATATTCAGGTACGTTCCTGTTATCCCTGATCTTTCTAGGACCTTTATCATGAAGGGGTGCTGGATTTTGTCAAAGGCTTTTTCAGCATCTAGTGAGATGATCATGTTGTTTTTCTTTCGCAGATTGTTAATATGGTGGATTACATTGATAGATTTTCTAATGTTGAACCATCCATGCATTCCTGGGATGAAGCCTACGTGATCATGGTGGATGATTTTTCTGATGTGTTCTTGAATCCGGTTTGCGAGTATTTTATTGAGTATTTTTGCATCAATGTTCATGAGGGCAATTGGTCTATAGTTTTCTTTCTTAGTTGTGTCTTTGTGTGGCTTGGGTATCAAGGTAATTGTAGCCTCGTAGAAAGAGTTTGGCAGTAAGCCTCCTGCTTCTATTGTGTGGAATACTTTGAGGAGTATTGGAATTAGCTCTTCTTTGAATTTCTGGTAGAATTCTGCACTGAAGCCATCTGGGCCTGGGCTTTTTTTGTTTGGGAGACTTTTGATGACTGCTTCTATTTCATTAGGGGTTATAGGTCTGTTTAGTTTGTTTATCTGTTCTTGATTTAGTTTTGGCAAGTGATATCTGTCCAGGAAATTGTCCATTTCCTTTAAATTTTCAAATTTTGTGGAGTACAGATTTTCAAAGTATGCCGTGATGATTCTCTGGATTTCATCAGAGTCTGTTGTTATGTCCCCTTTTTCATCCCTGATTTTGTTAATTAGCATGCTCTCCCTCTGTCTTTTGGTTAGTTTGGACAGAGGTTTGTCTATTTTGTTGATTTTCTCAAAGAACCAACTCTTTGTTTCATTGATTCTTCTCAGTGTTTTTCTGGTTTCTACTTGATTGATTTCAGCCCTCACTTTGATTATTTCCCGGCATCTGCTCCTCCTGGGGGAGTTTGCTTCTTTTTGTTCTAGAACATTCAGCTGTGCTATTAATTCTCTAGTATGACTGTTTTCCAGTTTTTTCAAGTGGGCACTTAGTGCTATAAACTTTCCTCTCAGCACTGCTTTCAAACTGTCCCATAAGTTTGTGTATGTTGTGTCTTCATTCTCATTGAAATCGAGGAAGTCTTTAATTTCTTTTTTTATTTGTTCCTTTACCCCGGGATGGTGCAATTGTGCATTGTTCAATCTCCATGAGTTTGTAGGGTTTCTGCGATGTGTGTTATTGTTGAATTCTAATCTTAATGCATGGTGGTCTGATAAGATGCAGGGGGTTATTCCAATTTTTTTGTATCTGTGGAGATTTGCTTTGTTTCTTATTATGTGGTCAATTTTAGAGAAGGTTCCATGTGGTGCCGAGAAGAAGGTATATCCCTTTGTATTTGGGTGGAATGTTCTATAGATGTCTGTTAAACCCAGTTGGGTCATAACTTCTATTAGTTCTTTTGTTTCTTTGTTAAGTTTCTGTCTGAAGGTCCTGTCTAGTGGTGAGAGCAGAGTGTTGAATTCTCCTACTATTAGTGTGTGAGATTTTATGTGCATTTTCAGCTTTAGTAATGTTTCTTTCACGAATGTAGGTGCCTTTGTATTTGGGGCATACATGTTTAAAATTGAGACTTCGTCTTTATGTATTTTTCCTTTGATGAATATGAAGTGCCCTTCTTCATCTCTTTTGATTGATTTTAATTTGAAGTCTAATTTGTTAGATATTAGGATTTCTACACCTGCTTGTTTCTTGGGACCATTTGATTGGAAGGTCTTTTCCCAACCCTTTACTCTGAGATAACGTCTGTCTTTGATGTTGAGATGTGTTTCTTGTATGCAGCAGAAGTAAGGGTTCTGTCTTCGTATCCATTCTGCTAGTCTGTGTCTTTTTATAGGCAAGTTGAGGCCGTTGACATTGAGGGATATTAATGACCATTGATTGGTGATCCTTGTTTGTGCTTGATTTATTGTTAGTGAAGTTATTTTGTGTAGTTTCTCCTCCCTTTTTCTTTTGGTGTTTTGTAAAGTGTGATTATATATTGCCCGTGTCTTTGTGAATGTAGTTATCTTCCTTGGCTCTAGGTTTTCCTTCTAGCATTTTCTGTAGAGCTGGATTCATGGATATGTATTGTTTAAATCTGGCTTTGTCATGGAATATTTTGTTTTCTCCATCTATGGTAATTGAGAGCTTTGCTGGATATAGTAGTCTGGGCTGGCATCCTTGTTCCCTTAGCGTTTGTAGGAAATCTGTCCAGGATCTTCTGGCTTTCATCATTTCCATTGAGAAGTCAGGTGTAATTCGGATAGGTATGCCTTTGTATGTTACTTGGCCTTTTTCTTTAGCTGCTCTTAGTATTTTCTCTTTACTCTGTAGGTTTGATGTTTTGATTAGTATATGTCGAAGTGACTTCTTTTTCTGGTCAAGCCTATTTGGTGTTCTGTAAGATTCCTGTACTTTCATAGGCATATCTTTCTTTAGGTTAGGGAAGTTTTCGCTGGGTTTGGGGTCTTGGAGGGGCTGATGCCTTTCCTGTGTGGGCGGGTCTTCTGGATGCTGGGAGCGGCCCAGAAGATCGAGGGGGATGGGTGATGGGCAGGCGATTCCTGCCAGAGACCCAATCTCACCTGAAGCTGGACTCGCTGGGGTTGGGGTCTTGGAGGGGCTGATGTCTTTCCTGTGTGGGCAGGTCTTCTGGATGCCTGGGAGCAGGGGCATTTGTTCCCTAAAACCGGTCTCTAAATGTTGAGATTTAGTGTCTCAACTGTCTTTGAAGAATGATGGAGACTAAAGAAAAGAATGAAAGGCAGCCATTGCTAAATCCCTGAACTTCTTTAGTAGTCATGTTTGTTTATGTTCCACTGTTGGCTTGTACCTGCACAGTTGCATCCTGGCAGTCCCTATCTAAGATGATGTTATGGAAATCCACCATTTCCTTTATAAACAGAAAAAGACAAAATGGGCTTTTATTCCCCAAACCTCTTCTCTTTCACTTCTGATATGTGGTTTCTGTGCAGTTTACCTGGGCTCCTTGGAAGGGACGTGTCTGGAGAACTCCTTCACTGAGAGATGAAGGGAAAGCTGTGCTGCCAAGCTTGGGCATGCATTGCTGCCAGTGCATAGGGTACCCCCATGATATGGGCACAGTACCTTGCACAAAGTACTTCAGACTTGATTAAGCAAATGAATTGTTTTAAATTTGAAATACTATGCTTTTTGCCTTTCCAAGTTTCACATTGAATAGAATAGAAACTTGGTTAAAAAAATCTTGGCATAATCATGGTCATTCAACAAGCAAGAAATTTTTTAAAGTAGGTTCAGGTTCAAGAATTTTGGTGATCTGTTTTATAAAATCCCAGCATCTTCCACCACATTATGTCCAGGTAAAGCATTCTTGGAAATCATACAAAGTTTTAAAACACAGGGATTTTGCCCCATGGCTACCATCACACTAATAATTTCTCTTGGTTTCATGATTAATTACCAACATGTTTAAAATCAATACAATTCTAATCTTAAGTTTGACTCCTTAGGTAAAGCCTGAAGTTCTAAGAAATGAAAATCCTTTCTTGTTAGAAAGAAGGCATAAACATTTGTTTCCTGTGGCAGATGAAAATCCAGTCAGCTCAGTGGCCCCAGGCACTGGGGCCTTTTCTTCTGTTCATAGAAAATGGCAGGATTGTACTTTTAGGGACACATTTAAATATCAAGATAAAGATGCTTTTCACTTAATCAGGATTCAGTCCAAGTTCTTGGACAAAATATGGTCTTCACTGACAACTCATAGATTAGAGTCTTATCTTCCGATTTGTCTTTGAAGATGTTGCTGGTGTGGGAGGGGGGTGTATAGCTAAAGTATGTTATCCTGAATGTGGTGATGTCATTCTACAGGCTAGAATTCAGGACTGAATAAAAAGGGGAAAGAGAAAGCCTGCCAAGCATGGCATCTTCTTCCTCAATTTCCTGATCTACACAGATGTGAGCAAGTAACCTTATGCTTGTCTCCACTGCAAGAGCAGCTCAAGAGACCACACCTCCCTCACTGTGAGCCTGCACCCTAAAGCTGTAAGTCCAGATAAGCCTTTCCTACTTCAGTTGCTTCCTGTCAATTATTTGGTCATAACAAGGAGAAAAGCAATTCATACCAGTTCCCATCAACACCCACCATTAATTTCATTTTCTCAACTCAGTAAAAAATCCAATGTTGTAATTACTTCCTTTTGTGCCTTCAGTTGAAACTGACCAAATATTTAAGATTCAGCAGTAGGGGCCTAGGGAGATGACTCAGCACTTGCTGCTCCTGTAGAGGATATGGGATCGGTTCTCAGCATCTACAAGGTAGCTCACAAACTTCTGTAACTCTACTTGCAGGAGTCCAGTGCCCTCTCCTGACACCCATGGGCACCAGTGCATATGTGATATACATAAAACGTATGCAGGCTCATATACCTACACTAAATAAATAAATAAATCCTTCTTTAATAGATTCAGAATTGACACAGGAAAGGCATCAGCCTGTCCAGGCCCCAACCTCCTGTGATCCCAGCTTCAGGTGAGCTTGTTCTCCCTGGGGCCACTCACCATACCCTGCCCATCACCCATCCCCTCAATCTTCTGGGGGACACTGATGGCATACAGAGGACCTGCCCACACAGAAAAGGCAACAGCCCTTCTAGGCCCCAACCTCTGGCAGCCCCAGCTTCAGGAAAGACATCAGTCCATCCAGACCCCAACCTCAGGCGACCCCAGCTTCAGGTGAGCTTGGGTCTCCCTGGGGCCACTCCCCATCCCCCGCCCATCACCCATCCCCTCAATCTTTCCAGGGGGCACTCCTGGTATCCAGAGGACCTGCCCACACAAGAAAGGCATCAGCCCTTCCAGGCCCCAACTTCCAGCAACCCCAGTTTCAGCTTCAGTATCCCCAGCTTCAGCTTCAGGAAAGAAGGATACCAGTGGAGACAGAAAGACCCTGCCTGCACAAACTGGAAGAAGAGTTGGGAAGACAGAATAAGAGCAATAGAAAAACCAACATGTCTCTACCAGAATCTAGAGACCCAACACAGCAAGACCTGAAAAAGCACTACATAGACAAAGCAGAAGAGACAGACCTTAAAAATTATTTTATAAAGATGATAGAGACCCTGAAAGAGGAAACAAGGAAATCCCTTAAAGAAATAGAAGAAAAAACAAAAAAATTCATGAAATGGGGGAAATGGCTAACCAAAAAATTCAAGAAATACACCAACCTCTCAAAGAATCTACAGAGTACCAAGAAAAAACAACCAAAAAAATGAAGGAAACAACTCAAACAGTTGAAGGATTGAAAGCTGAAATAGAAAAAATAAAGAAAACCAGAAAGAGGGGATTCTGGAAATAGAAAAGCTGTGTAAATGATCAGGAACTACAGATGCAAGTATCACCAATAGAATATAAGGCATAGAAGAAAGATCTTAGGTGTTGAAGACTCATTAGTGGATATATAGTCAACAACCAAAGAAAATCTCAAAACCAAAAAATCCCTAACACAAAATATCCAGGAAATATGGGACACCATGAAGAAGCCTAACCTGAGAATAATAGGTATAGAAGAAGGTGAATAAATAGAGCTCAAAGGTACAGCAAACATATTCAACAAAATCATAGAAGAAAACTCCCCTAACCTAAACAAGGATATGCTTATGAAAATACAAGAATCTTACAGAACACCAAATAGGCTGGACTAGAAAAAGAAGTCACCTCGCCATATAATAATCAAACATCATACAGAATAAAGAGAAAATATTAAGAGCAGCTAAAGAAAAAGGCCAAGTAACATATAAAGGCAGACCTATCCGAATAGCACATGACTTCTCTATGGAAACTATGAAAGCCAGAGGATCCTGGACAGATGTCCTACAAACACTAAGGGAACAAGGATGCCAGCCCAGACTACTATATCCAGCAAAGCAGACTAGCAGAATAGATACAAAGACAGAACCCATCCTTCTGCTGCATACAAGATACATATCTCAACATCAAAGACAGACATTACCTCAGAGTAAAGGGTTGGGAAAAGATTTTTACAATGAAACAGACCCAAGAAACAAGCAGGTTTAGCAATCCTAACAAACTAGACTTCAAATTAAAATCAATCAAAAGAGATAAAGAAGGACATTTCATATTCATCAAAGAAAAAGTCCATCAAGGTGATGCCTCAATTTTGAACATCTATGGACCAAATACAAAGGCAGCCACACTCGTGAAAGAAACATTACTAAGGCTCAAATCATACAAAAAAATATCACACACTAGTAGTAGGAGACTTCAACACTCTGCTCACACCCCTAGACAGAACCTCGGGACAGAAACTTAACATAGAAAAGAAATAATACAAGTTATGACCCAAATGGGTTTAACAGACATCTATAGAACATTCCACCCAAACACAAAGGTAATACATTCTTCTCATTGAATTCCAGGAAGAATTCAATGAGAATGAAGACACAACATACCCAAATTTATGGGACACTCTGAAAACAGTGCTGAGAGGAAAGTTCATAGCACTAAGTGCCCATATGAAGAAACTGAAGAATAGTCACAATAGAGAATTAATAGCACAGCTGAATGCTCTAGAACAAAAAGAAGCAAACTCGCCCAGGAGGAGCAGACGCCAGGAAATAATCAAATTGAGGGCTGAAATCAATCAAGTAGAAACCAGGAAAACATTGAGAAGAATCAATGAAACAAAGAGTTGGTTCTTTGAGAAAATCAACAAAATAGACAAACCTCTGTCCAAACTAACCAAAAGACAGAGAGAGAGCACGCAAATTAACAAAATCAGAAATGAAAAGGGGGACATAACAACGGACATTGAGGAAATCCAGAGAATCATCAGGGCATACTTTGAAAATCTGTGCAGGACAATTTGAAATTTAAAGGAAATGGACAATTTCCTGGATAGATATCAGTTGCCAAAACTAAATCAAGAACAGATGAACAATCTAAACATACCTATAACCCTAATGAATTAGAAGCAGTCATCAAAAGTCTCCCAACCAAAAAAAGCCCTGGCCCAGATGGCTCCAGTGCAGAATTCTACTAGAAATTCAAAGAAGAGCGAATTGCAATACTCCTCAAAGTATTCCACACAATAGAAGCAGAAGGCTCACTGTGAAACTCTTTTTAGGAGGCTACAATTACCTTGGTACACAAGCTACACAAAGGCACAACTAAGAAAGAGAACTAGAGACCAATTTCCCTCATGAACATCGATGCAAAAATACTCAATAATATACTAGCAAATCGGATTCAAGATCACATCAGAAAAATATCCACCATGATCAGATCAAGTAGGCTTCATCCCAGGAATGCAGGGATGTTTCAACATATAAAAATCCATCAATGCAATCCACCATATAAACAAACTGCGAAACAAAAACCACATGATCATCTCACTAGATGCTGAAAAAGCCTTTGACAAAATCCAGCACCCATTCATGATAAA